>NC_089215.1:15289598-15299598 GCF_963930695.1 Labrus bergylta | reverse complement strand
ATGTTTAGAGCTAAAACAGTCAAAACAGGTGAGAACAGTTTACATGACAAATGTTATAAACTCACCTGAGTCGTCCAAGCTCCATTTAAACAAGACGAGGTGCTGATTCAGTGTGTGTGTGTGTGTGTGTGTGTTTGGTGAGACGGTCAGGTGCGTTGGCAGATGTCCCGTCTGGTCCTGTGGGACTCGTTTAGAGGTAAACGAGTCCAAGCTGGCGGCCGTCTGTGTGAGGCAGGTGGAGGTGAGCAGAGAGAGAGAGACTGTGTGTGTGTGTGTGTGTGTCTGTATGCACACAGTAGTGAGTATGATCTCTGTGTGTTTTTACTCACTGATGTCTGTCAGTGTGACTGATGGAGAACCGTGTTAGAGAGCATCTTTCTAAGACTCAGGGACAATAAATAAATAAATAAATAAATAAATAAATAAATAATCGTCCCCCGGTGTCTGACACCAAACATTTAAAAAAATAAATAAATAATGTTCCCGTCTTATGTCTTTCAATCACATGTCTTCTGTGTTTTCAGGAGTATGATGCCCAAAGCTCTGGACGGTCAGATCGTCATGGAGAAGACGCCTCGTTACTTTGTCACCGTGGAAACACCGGCTCGAGTCCACGCCATGTCTCAGGACGTGAAGCTGATCGTGGTCGTCCGCGATCCCGTGACCAGAGCCATCTCTGACTACACCCAGATCATCTCCAAGACCCCCGACATCCCCCCGTTTGAGAGCCTCGCCTTCAAGAACAAAAGCACAGGTAACGTAACGTGAGGTGTGAGCTTTCAGGTCAGCTGACTTGTGAGAATGACGATACAGACTTTTCTCTACAGATGGAAACATTTAACGAATAAAGAGATTTATTATAAATCCATCCTTCAAACTTTATTCTCTCTCTTCTGTGCACGAGCAAGTTAAAGCAAAAAACAACAACAAACCTACAGACAGGAAAGTTCACGTTTTAGATTCAGACAGGCGGAGATCTCAAAGGTCCAGGTGCACGGGAAAGGAGACTCAGTGCGTCGCTGAGTCGGACCAAGAGTTCAGATTACCACCAGTAAAGGCAGAGTTGGTAATTTCCTCCAGATTGACTTTTTAAGATTCTGGTTGAAATTGTCTTTAGGTCCTGACAGAAATGAATAACTCATGTTCTCTGAAAAAGGAACGAAGAAAATCCTTCATCTGTAGCAGTTGTTAGCCTGTAAAAACTTCAACCAATGTCTGCCACGAGGTACCAATCTGATGAACCAATCACACGCCTCCCTGTCTCCCTGCTCGCTCTCTACCTCTTGCGTGCATGAGCCCACAGTCAAAGCGTGAGCTGTGGCCCGCTTCTAGACCAACGGCGCTTGTGCATGTAAGTGAGGGGGCGTGGCTTTTGAGGGAGCACAGAGGGGAGGGGGGCGGGTGCAGACGGAGCACTGAGGGAATGCTACTTTCATAATCATGCTAGTTTTCGGGAAATGACCAACCCTGCCTTATAAACTCCAATCAGGATTTGAGGTGATGTTGCCTCTGAACCTCTGTATCCCTCCGTGTTTCCTGCAGGTCAGATCGACTCTCTGTGGAGCCCTCTGTGGATCGGTCTATACGCTCAGCACCTGGAGCGCTGGCTGGCCTGGTTCCCCAGGACTCAGATCCACCTGGTGAGCGGTGAGCGGCTCATCTCGGACCCGGCCGGGGAGCTGGGCCGGGTGCAGGACTTCCTGGGTCTGCAAAGGATCGTGACGGACAAACACTTCTACTTCAACAAGACGAAAGGATTCCCCTGCCTGAAGAAGCCAGAGGGCAGCAGCAAACCTCACTGCCTGGGCAAGACCAAGGGCCGCATGCACGCCGTCATCAACCCCCGTGTGCTGCAGAGACTGAGAGACTTCTACAAACCGCACAACCAGCGCTTCTACCAGCTGGCCGGGCAGGACTTTGGCTGGCAGTGACACTTTTAATGTGCAGAAACAGAAGACACAATACAGATACAAAGACTCGGTGAACAGAGCCGGTGTTCTGCTCCTGACCAGCAGAGGGTGCCTCAGAGACTTCTTCATGAGGGTCAATACATCCTCCTCTCATCATCACCTTAATACACACGTTTTGTTTTACACCAGCTGTGTCATTTATCACCAGATGTTCCGTATAAGAGGTGACGCTTTTTAAAGGTTATGGCTGAAAAAAGTCAAACACAGTGTAGATTTAGTGTCTCTGCAGTTAAACCCTGATACTGTAGCTGTAGTCTGAACCCAGAGCAGATTCATTTTTCACTCTTTCACACTGAATATTTCTGTATTTTATTTTCCCACCTGTTTGTTCTAAATATTGAAGGGCAATCGATGCAGACATGTGGAGATACGCCCTGCAGCGTCGTAGTACGTCGCTCAGAATGAGACTCCTCCTGCAGCGTGGCTCAGAATGAGACTCGCCCCGCAGCGTGGCTCAGAATGAGACTCGCCCCCGCAGCGTGGCTCAGGATGAGACTCGCCCCGCAGCGTGGCTCAGAATGAGACTCGCCCCGCAACGTGGCTCAGGATGAGACTCGCCCCGTAGCCCAGCACCGTGGCTCAGGATGAGACTCGCCCCGCAGCGTGGCTCAGGATGAGACTCGCCAACACAACGTGGCTCAGGATAAAAGGAGGATGAATGTTTAATGACAGAATGTGTGTACAAGCTCAGCTCTGACTGAGGGCTTTTTGTATTCCTGAATAATGAATGTGAAGAGATGGATGTGCTGCCGATCTCTGACACATCGCAGCGTGACGTGAGCTTCAGCTCAGCACCCGGCCGCAGAATCACCTGCTGTACCTGCAGAGACGCAACCACCAGGACAGCAGCAGGCGAGATCAGTGAGAGGAGGTCGACCAATCACAGGCCGCTTCTCTGAGCGTCTACAGGGTGGTCTCTTTCAGTTTGCATGTATTTGCACTAGTTTGAAAGCATAAAAATGTAACTATTTTCAAGCACTTTTCTCTCTTTTGTCCCTCTTGGTTTGCCGTAGTTTGATGTAAAGCTGTACGGTTTAGAGTCATGTTGATGAGATTGCAGGTCACATTAGTTTGATTACTTTGCAGCATTAAATCCGTTCATGTCAGAGATGTAAGGCTGACAACGGGTCTTTAACATTTAATCTGTCATCATAATATCAACTAAAGCTTTCGGACCCGTTTCAATATAAAGCAGATTTAATATGACAAATATTTATTAAGAGTATAAACAACAAAATTCTCCATATTCAAAATGATAAATCTGATAAAAATATTTGATTGTAGATATCTGTGACCTGAAAACAATGAATCATAGACTTCTGATTAGAAGATGAAGAAATACTTCATTAATCCTGCGAGGGGAAATTCATTTTTTACACTGTGTTATTGAACATGCTGCACACACAGAGGCTGAAACACACACACATGAACAAACAGGATCCTGTGGACTGATGGAGAGATGTCAGGATGGGGGGGTGGGGGGGTGTGCCCACAGTGAGTGCTCCTGAGCTGCTGAGAGGGTCAGTGCCTTGCTCAGAGGCACTTAGGCAGTGTTCAGGAAGTGGCCTGGCACCTCTTTAGCTACCAGACCAATTTACCAGATTTGGTCCGCACCAGCGACCCTCTGGTTACCGAACCGACTGAGATACTGCCCCCCAGAATTCAACTCAGTTACTCAGATATATAATGTTCACGTTTCAACTCCAGCTGCTGAGTCCTTATAAAAGCATAATATCGCTTTAATAGTTACATAAATATTGACATGAACAACTTATTTATTACTGGGAGAAATGATTATGTTTATGTTATGCATGGGTTTATTTAACAGGGACAGAGTGTCATGTAGTGAAGAAACAAGAAAACTTCTTTAAAGACAGAAACCCCCCCCAAAAAAACACTTATAGGAAAGAAACGTACCTCAGAGAGCCAATAGGGGCGGCTGTGGCTTAGTGGTAGAGTCGGTCATCTTTTGGCAGGTCTGGGGTTCGATCCCCAGCTCCTGCAGCAACAAGTCCAATGTGTCTTTGGGCAAGACACTTAACCCCATGTTGCTCCCACTGCTTCGGCGGCGGCATATCAATGTGTATTAATGGATGGAATAATA
Source organism: Labrus bergylta (assembly GCF_963930695.1). Taxonomy (NCBI): domain Eukaryota; kingdom Metazoa; phylum Chordata; class Actinopteri; order Labriformes; family Labridae; genus Labrus; species Labrus bergylta. The sequence goes on along the minus strand of NC_089215.1, from coordinate 15,295,524 downwards.
CTGACAGACTCTTTACACAGCAGCCTCTACTAAGACGAATGAACTGACAACAACAAGAAGGAACACTGAGACTAAATACACACAGGTGAAACTAACGACACAGGTGAGACTAACAACACAGGTGAGACTAAAGACACAGGTGAGACTAAAGACACAGGTGAGACTAACGACACAGGTGACACTAAAGACACAGGTGAGACTAAAGACACAGGTGAAGACAATCAGGGCGATAAATGGAGGGAAACCAGACAAAGGAAGGAAGTAAGACCAGAAACACTGGAGACTACAAGAACTACAATATAAAACAGGAAACTCTAAAGAATAAACTCATTAAATAAAATAAGTACACAACAGGGAAACAAACAAAGGATAGAAAATTACCAAACATAAAACTGCAAATCATGACAAATCAACATTTCTGTAAATATGCCAAAAGGCTCGTTATCACCTGTAGTCCCTGCACCTGACCTGTCGTATTTAAACGACTCGTGTCAGCTTAAGTTTAAAAAAATCAGTTTCAGTAATTAAGAGCTGTGCGGATTTCTAAAATACAAGAAAAGTAAGACAAGAAAAATGTATTTATAAAGAATATTTCAGGTTGAAATTGGTCTCAGTCTCAAGGCTTTTTGAAGGTCTCAGTCTCGTCTCAGACTGGGTGGACTCCGGGTTTTAAAGTGAGTGACACGCCCCCTAAACACAAGATGATAATTTATCAGAGATATTTATGGTCTTGGTTTAGTTTCCGTCTCGTCCTGCCTTGGTCTTAACTCGGTCTTGATCCCTAAATGTCTTGGTCTTGTCTCTGTCTCGGGTGTGTTTTAGTCTTGTTAGTCCGGTCTTGACTACAACTCTAGCTTCAGCGACACGGCAGAAAAACTAAACAAAAACAATAGCAGCATCCTGATTGGTTGTAGTTTAGGTCAGTTTGATTTATTGTTTTTAAAGTTTTTTTTACAATTCAAAAAAGTAAAATGTATCAGAGCACATGACTTATCTACAGACGTGAATCTGTTTATATGAAGAACAGATTCAGTTCCTGTTTAGAGACGCCACACATTTATTAACTGATGTAAGAGTTAGAAGGTGGCGCCATCTGGTGGACAATAAGAAGAACAGCAGGTAAAAACAAGAAACATCTTTATTATAACCTCCTCTCCTCTTCACCTTTGTCTTCTCATAAAAATTCATAAATATATCAATATGTTAGATTGCAAACAATAATACACAAAAAACTCACAACCGTCCATGCTGCATGAGAAATCACGACCCAGAGAAGATAAAAAGAAATAAAACCTGAATAAATCTTTGACTTAAACACATCTCACTTCATAAATAAATACACAAATCTGTTTTTATACATTTAAAATGCACTTTACAATCCTGCTCGCCGCTATCCATCACAACAGTTCACGCGTTCATAAGAAAAGTTCCTGTTGATCAAGAGGATGACGCAGAGAGCTCTACTGAGCGCGCTCAGATCTCCGGTGAGTTTGGCAGTCTGCACAGCGGGCTGTGTGATCAGAGAGGCATGCTGCTCGAAGGAAAGGCACTCAGCAGGCCTACACACACCTCCACCTGACATTACACCTGTGTGTACCTGTGTGGGCGGAGCTACAGTCTCCAGTTTAACCTCCTCAAGGCTCCAGACTCGCTTTATTCTCCACCATGCAGGAGTACAAGACTGTTCTGTCTCTTTATTTTGCACATCTGAATTTGAGTTGGTAAGTTCCTCAGCAGTTTGCTTGAGTTAAAAATAAAGTTTCATCTTATTATTAAGTTTAGTGACATGCAAACATTAACATAAAGACCTGAAGGGAAAACCAACGAGAAAAAAACATGACCTAATTTATTAATATTTAGTCTTTAAAACACTTTTAAGGCTGAAAATCAAAATGTAAAGGAGCAGTATGTAACTCTGACACCTAGTGTTTAAAATGGGTACTGCTTTTATTTTGAAATACAGTAAGGCCCTTACTGTAGATGGAAGGTTAGGTCATGAAGGGACAAAATAACTTGAGATTAAAAAAACAATGAATGAGTTAATTTCAGACCTTAATTAATCGTGATTAACTTTGCCAACAGCCCTCGTTAAAATATAGAAATATACAAACCAAGAGCTACTAATCGAGTCTTATGTGACTTCACTTTGACTTCACTTTCTACAAGTTAAACACACACGTGAACCAAATCCTCCCCCAGAAGATCTCCTCTTCCAGTCTGGAGCCCCGCCCTTCTTTCTCAGTTTTTAAATACTGCACTGAAGCTACTTGATGCTGTGTGGGTCACATGTTCATCACATCAATAAACAGGAAGTGTACCAATAAAAGGAGCTCGTCATCACTGATCCGTCACAGCTCTGCACGTCGTCCTCGACATAGCGATGGAGCACGTGACGACTCCTCGATTCAGACGACTGTTCAGGATGAAGTGTTCACTGTTGGAGACTTGTCCTCCTGGTGTCTCCAACAGTTACAGCAGTGACTCTTCATAAACACACTGCGTGTACAGAGGTAAGGTTAACACACCTGTAGGGTGGATGTGCTGAGCTCCAGGGCGCGCTGGTCCTTAAAGGGGCTACATGAGACGTTAGCGCATCAGCACGTCATCATCATTTAAATTCTGAGACTTGAATAACAGTTCCTGTAAATAACTGAGACCTTTAAGAAACAGAGGACGCGATGTTCATTAAAGGAAGAATGTGCAGCATGTTACTCATAAATATATCATAAATCCAGTATATCCTGTAAATGTCTGTCAGAGTCATGACTGTCTACAATGAGTGAGAAGCTCGAGTCTCGCTGGCTGTGTTGTTGTCAGAGCGGTGTTTACATGGACGGGACGGCCGGCTCCTCCCCTTGTGTATAAACGCTGTTTTAGTCAAGGACTAGAGAAAAGAAGAAGAACGTACTCACTGATTATTTGAATGTTAGTAAGAGTTTTTAGATCACGATCATTCTGTGTTAATTAAAATGCAGTGTGAAGCTACGAGCTAACTAAAGAGCGCTAACATTAGCATGCTAACACAACAACGCAGGACACAGATGATTGCAGCTCGAGAAGAGGATGATTTTGTCGCCGCTTGCACTTGACTATGGAGGAGGTGTGGCCAAACTGCAGTTTGTTTTGGTTTCATGCTGGTGCTCAATAATGACATCTACTGGATCATCAAGCTGCAGAAATCAGGATCATATTAATGGGATGGAGTTTACATTGATTTATTTACTAATGACACACTAACTAATGTTTAGCTATTTTAAATAACCTTCTCTCAGCCGTGGTCTCATGTTGTTTACAGGAGTTACATAATCGTCTCACATTGAACCTGACAATGACCCACTGATGTTTACACCTGAAGATGTTTACACCTGCCAATGTTTAACCAGGCTGTTCCTCTAGCAGTACTCCTCCCCCTGCGCATCGGGCAGGTCGTTGAGGTCTAAGAAGATGGAGGTGTTGGAGAGTTTTCGGCCGTTGGACGACAGGTCGAGCAGCTCCTCGGCGGTGCTCGGCACAGAGCTGATGTACATGTCCCACACCTGCTCAGGTGAGTCCAGCTCCAGAAGCTTCTGTTTGATCTTTAGGTTCTTCTCGATGTTCCTGCGCTTGTGCTTGAACTCCAGGATGGTTTTGGTGTAGCGGTTGATGGTGGTGACCGAGGACGCCATGCAGGCCGTGAAGGAGCTCCATGCCAAACTGCAGGAAGGAGACACAGACGCAATTTAGCTTCACCAGTTAATCAGCTGATGCATGAACAACACGGACATATTAACAAGCTCCCTCCCTCATGAACATGATGTGATAATTAGAGCATTCAGAAAACAAGCTGACAGGAACATGAGTCATGCTTTAGTCATAATTATTGTGTGACAGAATAACAACGCTTGTATAACAACAAAGAAATAATTACAAACCTGCTTTTTGACAACCCTTTAACATCTAAATAAAGAAACATGTTGTGTGTCTTGTTTGTCTGAGGTTATGTTTTTAAGGTTGCAGATACGTTTTCATTATATTCAAAGCAACAGTTTTCTTTAACTTTTTGGAATTATTCTTTGTTGATGAAGTTAAAGTGAAAAGGTCACATATTCCCCTCAACCAGTGTAAATAAGTCCCAGAGCTCTTAAAAACATGTGTGTGAAGTTTCTTGTTCTAAATCTACTCTGATCCTGTATTTGATCATGCCTATAAACCCCTCTATTTCAGCCCTGCTCAGAACAGGCTGTTTCTGTGTCTGTACCTTTAAATGTAAATGAGCTGTGTCCGACCACGCCCCCTCTCTGGAAGGGTTTGGGTGTCTCAGGCTTTCTCGCTCCATGCCCTATTGTTTACGGTGAGAAGGCAGACTCAGAGGGCAGAACAAACACCTAGCTGTGTGAGTGTCACCCACCTGGGGGAGGGGTTACTGCCTTTTGTGATGTCATGAAGGGCCTGTTTGAGCATACATTTTCTGAAAAGTGGAGCAGGCAAAGGACGGAGAGGATGGACTTTTCTCATCATTGGAAGGTTTGTAGACGGACTAGGGACACATATTAGTGTTAGAGAAACATGGTGAAGTGGATTTTGTATAAAATGTGCCCTTTTTTTAGCTTCCTGTGTTAACGTACGACTCACTAAAGGTTCGTCCTTCTCATGTAAATTAAAACTGTGAAGAGGGATGAAGCCTGGATGCCAAATGCAAACTATGTTCTGCTGGGATGTAAGAGATATAAGGGATTAAAAAAACATTCAGTCATCTCCGCTGCCTTCTTGCTTTCTCTGCAGCTCATCAGATACTCACATGTAGGACCAGCTGTAGTCCCAGCTCTGAGGTTTCCAGTCCTCTGGACCCAGACTGACGGTCAACTGGAAGGCCGTGGTGAACATCATATGGGCCACCATACCCAGGAGACCTGAAACACACACACACACACACACCTTACCTTACCATACCTTAAAATGAGCAATGTGAGTTTTACACAGTCTGGATGGTCAGGACCTGTCCCCCTTTAGTTCTCAGCTTGGACCTTGGAGAGCTCTGCCAGAGGATCTCAAACTGCGTCCTGGTTCATAAAAGCTCAGAGATAAAGGAAGAGGTCGGCTCATGTTTTGTCTTATAAGTAATAAAAAAAATCTAAAATCAGTTCTAAAATCAGCGAACAGTCAGTGTAGAAACGCCAACAGCGGGGTGATGAGATCATGTTGGTTTGTTCTTATTAATAGCCGAGCTGCTGCTGCTGGGGACGCCAGTAGCCTGGTAGTTAGTGTATGCAACCCATATACGGAGACCATAGTCCTCCAAGCAGGCGGCCTGGGTTAAAATCCGACCTGTGGCTCCTCTCCTGCATGTCATTCCCCACTCTCTCTCTGATTTCTCTCTCTATTCACTGTCCTGTGTCTAAATAAAGCCCAAAAATAAACCTTTAAACAAAAAGCTGCTGAGTTTTGGATTGTTTGAAGGCGGTGGTGGATTTATTTTTGACCCTCTTCAGCATTGAAGGGTTAAAGTTCACCTTTAATGAAGGGAGCGCCACTCAGCCATGCAGCAGAGCGAGTGTGGAGGGTTGAGAGATAATCACATCCTCCTCTGAGACAAACACTGCTGCAGTGCTTTACATTCACCACAGGGTGGCAGTGTTACATTACACTAGTCTGAACCAACATTTGAACAGCCTCTGAGTCCTCTGAGGGCAAAAAAAACAACAATAAAATAATCTGACATTCAGAGAAGCTCCTGTGTCATGCTCTGACAGGAGTTTGAATTACTCTCTTTTGTGTGACTGAAATTTACAACACCAAATGTTTTAATTAATGTCGTTCCACTCGTCCAATAAGAGCTGCTCTGAGGTTTTGTCAAGAACACTCCTCCTCATATATTTTAAACCTGTTTTTTTGCGTTTTTATTCAGAGAAGTGTCAGATTTTGTCAGCTGAAGCTCCTTCTATCTTTA
>NC_089215.1:15102098-15284598 GCF_963930695.1 Labrus bergylta | reverse complement strand
TAACAAACCGATGCTAACTGTGACTTTATGCTAAATGTTAAATTAGGATGCTAACGTTAGGTGTACAACAAAGCTAATGTATTAAATATAATCCTTAACAATCAAATATCATCAATCATTTATGAGGCTTGAACCTGGAAGATTCTGTTCGACTTTATTCGTCTGAGCTTCTGATCCTGAGTCACCAGAGAAACTCTGCCGCCATAGAAAGACCATGAAAAGAGAGAGACGTCTTCTAAAGCTGTTTTCATATCTGCACTCCTGAGGTAAGGTAAAAAAAAACTATGTGGAAGTGTCGTACGAAGCAACAGAGTCCTCTATACGACTCTATAATGAGAATATGTGTCTTTCTATCAATGCTACGTGTAGTTGAACAGAATCACAATCTGAACTAAAGAGAGGAGAAGAACATCCTGGAGAACAGAAAAAGCGATTTCAAAGACGGTGAGCATAAATTATCTTCTCCATCTGCTTCAAACGCAGAGAGAGCTTGTGTTTACTTTCTCTGACACTGACTCTCCTCATCCTGGAGTTATGGCTGTTCTCTAGTGTGAAGGTAGCTTTACTGCAAACACCCTAGACTAACTTTACACCTGGACGAGGACTGATGGTGCACAAATCTTCTGTTCTGGCACTTTTCTGTTTCCTTCTCCTGACCTGTGGAGTCATCTTAAGAAGCTGTGAGTTTTATCTGTGCAGCAGTATCTTTGTCTGCTGATTCACGGCCCTGAGTGTGGTGGTCAGATCGTTTTCACAGAGTGGATTAGAGGGAAGGTCATTGATAAGTTGTCCGCTGAGAGAGAGAGAGAGAGAGAGAGAGAGAGAGAGAGAGAGAGAGAGAGAGAGAGAGAGAGAGAGAGAGAGAGAGACACACTGACGGGAATCTTCTCAGCGCTGAGAGGCTGCTGCAGACCTCAGGAAGAGACTGGACCAACGCCAGAAAACAAACAGAAGCAAAGACTCAAAAAGGCTGCAATTTCTTATAATTTCCTTTTGTTTGAAAATGACAGTTTCTGATACAAACAGTATGATTGATGTCATTTCCTGCAGGGACAAACCCTTTCAGCGCCTGCATTAGAGCCCTCAGGGGATTAGCTCTAATTGAAAATGCCACTTCTAATTTGATTGGTGCAATAAAGAGGCGGTGTTCATGTGCGTGAGGTAATGTTTCAATCAATATTAGGCAATATATATAAGTGCCAGGTACATTAACTTTTATCACAGTTTTTACGATAAACATGCAGTTAACTGTTATAAAAAAAAGCCTTAAACATACTTCGCTTTACACTGCAGTCTGACACATGTCCTGACATCACCCAGAGCACGTTTTACAGTGTGGACATATTTATACTTGCAGTTCCTCCAGTGTCCACTAGAGTCTGTCTCCTGCAGTGAGTCAGTCCCCATAGAGACCCATGTTAAAATGTCCATCTTTACAGCTGCAGTTCCTCCAGTGTCCACTAGAGTCTGTCTCCTGCAGTGAGTCCCATGTTGTAATTATGTATTCATTTTGCATACATTTGCTTAATTGTGAATGGGCTGTGTTGACTGACAGGTGGATGTTTTGTAGCTGTTTGTCAGGAGGCGTAAGCCCCGCCTCAGCTCGCCCTCTTAAAGTAGAGTCGGTAACCGCCATCGTTGGGCTTCATAAGTTCTTTTCAGAAACCAATGATGACATCACTGAGACTATAATTCGAGAAGAGGCTGATTTTCTGCGCCCACCGACAGTATTCATTACTTCAGTGCAAAGACCACCGATATGACGCCGTTACTGACCTGAGAGCACGGTGAATATGGCGGCGAAGGCGTTGAGCTTGAGGCCGTCAATGACGTTCCCAAAGTGACACACCTCGATGGACATGAGGATGCCCCCGGTGGCCAGCAGGAGGATGTACAGGCACTCTGCTACGATGCACAGCCACAGCACGCCTGTGGAGAGAGGAGGAGGGAAATATTCATGTTGTGGGGGAGGTGGGTGAACACGGGCGTGGTGAGTAATGGAGGGGACAGAGAGGGGGGAGGGGGAAAGTAGAAAGAATATGGGCGAGCAAGGACGAAGAGGAAGAGCCAGGGAGAGGAAGGAAGAGAGGAAGGTGGAGCAGTGACCTCACACCCATACGATTAACCTTCACAGTCAGAGAGGATATACGAGCGTCAGACGGCTGATCTCAGGTCTGCAAGCGTGGAACGACTGAACATCAGCGGATTAAAAAGCTGTGACTGTAAACTGAGCTATAATTACATCCATCACCTGAGGCCCGCCACTTATTGTGGTCATGAATCTCTAAGGAATAAAGCGTCTCACAATATCTCTGTATGAATTATGAACGGAGGCTTTTAACAGCTTTAAACGCAGAAAGAAAAGATGGAATGCAATTTAGACGAGGAGGGAGCAGGAGATGAAATACTGATATTAGAGGACGTTTAAAGAGGCAGCAGTTCAGAACGTTCAGAGTTTTCTTCTTAACAGAAATGAGAGAGGCTGTGAATGTTATCCAGGATGTCGTCTCTCTCCCTCTGTTGTGAACAGATCTTTCATCCAGATCCAGTTCCCGCTGTGCTGCGCTCAGATGAGTCGCCTGCTTTCAGACCTTCAAGCGTCCGCCCATAGCTCAGGTGTTTCCAGAGCGTTGGCTCTCTGCTGTTCTACTCGTAGTGATTGTTGTTTCCACAGCTGGAACAAGAACTGAGCTAATCAGGTGTTTCAAATGTTTTTTATTTCTGTTTTTCCTCATCTACATAAAAAGTGCTGCTCTGTCTCTGTACTTTGTAAAGCCTGGTTGATACTTCTGTGTCGAGTCTACACCGTCATGACCTCCTCATACTTGTGCTTTGGTGTGTCGGCGTAGCTCTGCTCTCCGTCTTCAAACTTTGAGATCTTTATTCATGTTATATCAAATGTTTTAAATATTTGTGCAACATCGTCAACTACAGAGACGTTTTTTAACTTGTGTATTTTAAGTTTTTTCAGCTTCCTGAGGAATCTGTCGCCCTCTTGTGGTAGTCATATTTATTGTTTCTGTTTTTTGGGTTCAGCAGGTGATCAGGATGTTTTTGCTGATTGCTTCACCTTAGAACAGACGGTTTGTCTCCTGACACATTCACCTGAAGAGGATCTTTTTGGATCGAATCGTTTAGATCTGAACAGCGTGCCGACCTTTCTCTCTTTTTCTGCAGTTAATTAAAAAAAAATTCCGGCACCCATATGCAGTTACCTCGGATGTGCCCACACTACTTTTCTCTTTGTGCATGTTGTATCAACGGTTTCCATGGCGACTGAAACTGAGTGTTTTATGTTGGAGATGGAGATGATAAATTCTGAGCAGCGGTTTATTATTCTGCAACTATTGAAGTTCGAAGAATATAAAGAAGAGAGAGGAGACGTCGGAGTAAATGGATGAACAGGCGCTGACTCAGGCGAGGAAGAGGACGGGGAGTTATCTGCGCTTGTTTGGCTGCTGAGAGACACGGACGAGGAAATGCACTTCAGATATTTTCGGATGTCAGTGAGTACACTTGAAGATTTAATTCCTCGTCCTCAGCCATTAATCTCAAACCAGAGAACATGAATGTATCTGTAGCTGAAACGATGCTACCTAGCGGACCAATCACAGGGCTTGTAGTCTGCGTCGTTTTGGACATGTAGATACATTTATGAGAAGGTGCACATAAGGATACATACGTAGACTTCTCTGAATGAACGTACGGCCTTGATGTGACGCTGAGGTAGGGCTGGACGATACGACCTAAAATCAACATCACGATGAATTAAACCTTTAACCTCGATTACGATTAATGAAGGATTCTTCAGTTTCTGTTTTTTGCCATCATAGTTCACTGTAAACATGCTCAACTATTAAAGCTGGGATATGGGTTAATATCTGATGAACTGTTTTGAGGTTATTTATTGAACTGAAATCAAAGCTTTAAATGAAAACGACACATTTCAGTTTAAAAGTAGAAATGAACTTCTCTAAAACAGTAGAAAAATAAATAACTTGCATTTCTTGCAAACAGTTTTTCTGCAGTGTTTACATTTGACTTCTTTTTGTTTGGTGTCGTCTTCCCTAAAGACAAAATGTGTCCAAACGACGGACGTTGCTGCCATGGATCGGATTGAACGTGTCGTCATGCGACTCTCCCTGAAAATAACCAACACTGGTAAGATTACGTCGGTTAGAGGTTCTGAATGTCGGTTTCGATTCATTTTCAATTAATTTCCCAGCCCTACGCTGAAGTATAAATCAGGTTTTATTTCAGATTTCAATTTGTTACAAACACATTCCTTCACCAAACGTGTCACCTGTCGACCTGCACTACAAAACATCACGATCTGTGAACTCATTAAAAGTCGGATTTGACGGTCTCATTAGTCCTGTTAGCAAAACAAAGAGATCAAGGTAAACGAGCTCAATGTGAAGAGGCGTTCACAAAGCTGGCTGAGAAACCTTTTGGATCACGATCATTAACAACCCAAAGGTCAGGCGGAGTCCAGTTTGATGCAGCAGGTGTAGATACCTGTGGGACCAACATGGAGAGCAGGGTGTGGCAGAGGCTGCAGCAGCAGCAGCGATGTGTTGAACTGGAACTCGTCTTGTTACCTAACAGAGTCACTGATCTGATAATCCAGCCAAACAACAGCTCCTGCTGGGGGATTAAGTTGTCGCCTTGATTCCATTACATAGAAAGAGGATTATTTATCTGTTAGAGGAGCTAATACCTCGGAGCAACATGATAGTTGGACTTTAATAACGGACGGATGCCGATCCACGTTAGCTTAAAAATGAAAAACAGAAAGCGTGCGGCGCTCCGAGGCCGACAGATGTTCTCACAACTGTTCAGAGCGGTGCCAACATTTCTTCACAAACACACAAACACACCTAAAAAGATTTTCTCTAAAGCGTCCACTTCAATCCCAAAGATGAAGAAGAGAATTATGTAAACAGAGAGTTAAGGTGTCATGACTCCTGGAGGAGGAAACAGGAAACGACCTGATCAGACAGGATTTATACGGGACTTTACCAACGATTTAATATCTGCACCTTTAAAAAAAGGAATCATCAGACTTAATTTCTCTGCTCACTGTCTCTGCAGCATCGTTCACATGTCTGCACAAACCTTACAACTAATTTTATTCACCGCAGACTGAACATTTGTTATTGTATTTTAATATATTAAGATCACTTTTTCCATCCTTTATCTTTACCGCTTCTCCTGTGCAGGGTCGCCGGGAGCTGGAGCTGATCCCAGCTGTCATTGGGTGAGAGGCGGGTTACACCTTGGACTGGTCACCAGCCAATCACATTGCTGACATATAGAGACAGACAACCAGCCACATTCACACCTACAGGCAATTTAGAGTCAGCAGTTAACCTAACGAGCATGTCTTTGGACTGTGGGAGGAAGAACATGCAAACTCCGCACAGAGAGACTCCTGACAGACAGGGATTCAAACCAGGAACCTCCTCACTGTGAGGGGACAGCACTAACCACTGAACCATCATGCAATAAACCTGGTACCAGTAAGGTCGCACCCCATGTACGGAGACTGTAAACCTCCAAGCAGGCTACCTGGGTTCAAGTCCAGCCTGCTGCTCCTCTCCCGCATGTCATTCCCCACTCGCTCTCTCTCTCCCTGAGTTCTGACTCCCAATTTCCTTTGTGCACGCTGCGTTCTGTCAGTGCCACAGTTTTGTTCAGTCGGACGGCGGACCCTGCCCCAGTTGCTTCATTTCTGGAACGTGACCGCAGCCATGAGCAACTGTACACACATCACAGGAGAACTACAAGATCTCAGGAGAACTACAAGATCTCAGGAGAACTTCAAGATCACAGGAGAACTACAAGATCACAGGAGAACTTCAAGATCTCAGGAGAACTTCAAGATCACAGGAGAACTACAAGATCACAGGAGAACTACAAGATCACAGGAGAACTACAAGATCTCAAGAGAACTACAAGATCACAGGAGAACTACAAGATCAAAAGAGAACTACAAGATCACAGGAGAACTTCAAGATCACAGGAGAACTACAAGATCACAGGAGAACTTCAAGATCTCAGGAGAACTACAGGAGAACTATAAGATCACAGGAGAACTACAAGATCATGTGGGAATAAATAGAAAAACGTGCAAACAACATGTTTCTTTGTCTTTCTGAGGATGATTTGTTGTTCATTCGGTGTCTTTTCACGTAATGTTGATAAAGTGATGAATATACGATCAGGAGTCTGTATGTGTTTTATTTTTAAATTGACCGGACACTCTCTGCGTTCCCTTGTCTAACTTCCTGTCTGGGTCTATCTATTCTCTTCAGTTTGACGCGTGCTTGCAGCTGTCGCCGTAGAAAATAGACTAGCAGCGTATTTGAAACAGAGAAAAGCGTATGTGGCGCTGCTGGCATTCTTTGGAGACCGACTGCAGCGCTCTCTGTGGAAACAGGAGCGTTGACTAAAGTGGCAGTGAACGGCAGCGTGGTGAACGGCAGCGTGGTGAACGGCAGCGTGGTGAACGACAGCGTGGTGAACAATGAGGATGGACTGCGGTGTGCACAGAGTATGTAGAAATGTGGAGTTACTCTATCCACTGTCCTATATAAGACATAAAGGTAAAAGACCCGAGAAATAAAAGATGATTTGGTGCAAAAACAACGAACACAGAGGTAGAATAAAAAGTAGAACTCAGATAAACAGCAGCATCCTGCAGTCATGAAATACGTTTAAATAATGAGGATATAAATATAACACAAGACTTTTATTTAACATGCACGCTCACCTCTCTCGTTTTCAGGAGCGACGTAAATGAAACTTCTGCAATTCTCCCCTGGAAGAGACAGAAAAAAGGACATTTTAATCAAACGCAGAATGTTTCATGTTTACTTCTGTAACAGGCGGATAAAAAGAGTCACACACTGTTTCACTCTCTGACACAGATTCATATCTGACAAACAGAAGAGCTGCATCGACCCAATCTGTGCCGAGAGTGTTTGAACAACAGACCCCCCCCACCCCAAACCAAACCATGAGAGAATCTGCAGCCTGGGTCAGAGGCAGACAAATATTCAGAACAAATGTTTGAACGCAGTCTGTACACACACACACACACACACACACACACACACACACACACACACACACACACACACACACACACACACACACACACACATTACCTGATTCTCAGCTGGGGGAACACGGTGCTCAGCTGACCATTAAACACATTTTATGGTTAACCCTGCACTGCAAACACTCTCATCTAAGCAGGTGTACATGATATTACATCATTTAAAGACACTCAACAAGTCCATGTTTACAGTCTCCACTGCTTTCTTTGCTTTTTAAATGTTGACTGAAGATGTTTACCTGTCAGGTGAATGTGGAGAAAAACAGATGTATTGATAATTTTTGACAGGAAACAAGATAAATTGATGTGCTTAGATTCACATTTTTTAGTGTCCAGTCCGTTTTCTCCATAATGTCTGTATAGTTTTTGAACTATAAGGATAAATGAATTGACAGTTTATCATCAAGTCTGTGATCTTTTTTAGTCTTTTTAATTTTCGATCTCTGAACAAATCTGGTTTCAGATCCTCAAAGCTGAAAATGTTTTTCTTTTCATGGAAATGTTTTGTCTTTGGAGCTGTAGGATTGATATTCAGTAGAATATGCACATTCTAGATGTTATGTTCCCTGACCTCCTTTATGAACATCTCATCCTCAGCTCACTTAACAAAAGTCCTAAAGAATCCTCTCTACGACCACATGAAGATCTTTATTTTTATTCCACACGCTGAGCAGATGACGAGACATTCTCTGGTTTTGTTTTTATTCATCTCATTAATCCAGAGATCCAGTCTAGTGTCAGAGTGTAATCTGGGTGATGTTGTTTACATGTAGATATACAGTATTTTATCTTTATGGGTTACTGGATCGACATGCCTCTCTGTGACGCAGCTCTCCGCGCGCTCAGCCCGCGCGCCTGGCTGCGCTGCGCTGCGCTCCCCGGTGCCTCCCCGCGTAAACTTACCGGACATATTGATGTTCTGCTCACAGGAGAACCAGATCCCGGTGTGAAACTTCCTCATCACGTACTTGTCCTCTCCGGTCTCCCAGATGTACTGCACGAGCCGCGTGTCGTTCATGTTGGAGCTGTTGAACCGGATGCAGAACGACTGCTTGGCGATGACCGGCCCGGTGCACAGCGGCTTCACCACCTTCCGCGTGCCCTCGCACCAGTAGCTCGTGGTGAGAGCCGACACGGCCAGAAAGAGCGCGAGGAAGTTCAAGGTGAGAGCCAGCGACGCTCTCCGCCGCCGGTCTATCCCCATCACGGCGCGCGGAGGACCGAACGCGGAGATCCTAATCCCTCTCCTCGTGTGACACCGGATCCGTCTGCGCCTCAGATCCCCATAATCCTGTTATTTCCCTCCCAGTAGTGTGTGTGTGTGTGTGTTTGTGTGTGTGTGTGTGTGTGTGTGTATCCCCGGCTAATTATCGCGGCGCGTTCAGAGCGCCTCTCTCATCTGCTGCTCCCGGAGCTCACGCGCTCATTTTGTAGGCTGCACCCCCTTCACCCACCTGATACACCCTCTTACACACACCCCCTCACACACACACCCCCTCACACACACACACACACACACACACACACACACACACCTGTGGTTATAATGCACAGAACACGTTCTGATCGTTATTATTATTTCACCGTGTTTAACGCAGCACATTTCTGCAGAATGCAGCTCACATGGCCTCAAAACAAACAAACAAAGAGGACGCAGTCCGCTGGGAACAGTCTGAAAAAAATCCTGAGCTTTTATATAGATTTAATTTTCCAAGCCATGAACTCTCCATCACAAGAAGAAGACAATAAAACAGAGAGAATCCTCTTCAGACTTTTTAAACAGTTTATTTCTGTCTGAAATAAAAGCGGGTTTGAAGTCCTCACAGGTCCAGAAGTGCAAGTGTGAAAGCCCTAAAAGTTAAGCATCAATCAGACTTTCTGAACTGAAAACATGTTGACACACTGAAGTCGAAAGAACGACTTCCCGACTCGTAAAATTGGACCATAAGAGGAGCACCTGAATCTTTTTAACATCACATATCAAATTTATAAAACCCTCTGATGACGTCACTGTGACCTTTCCTATTTGGACAAATCTTCTCCGAGGTGATACACAAGTGTTTCTGTCCACACACTGATTCATGCTCCTGACATTCGTGTTTAATAACGAGTCTTTGTTTCCAGCTCTGAATCAGACGAGTCATTCCGCTGTTTAACACTCATCGACAGAAACATGATCAACTGAACGTCACAGAGATAACAATCAATCAGATCCCATATCACACACCCAGTTATCACACACCCAGTTATCACACACACAGTTATCACACACACACAGATATCACACACACACAGTTATCACACACACACAGATATCACACACACAGATATCATACACACACAGATATCACACACACACACAGATATCATACACAAACAGATATCACACACACAGATATCATACACACACAGATATCACACACACAGATATCACACACACACAGATATCACACACACAGATATCACACACACAGTTATCACACACACACACAGATATCACACACACACAGATATCACACACAGTTATCACACACACACACACAGATATCACACACACACAGATATCACACACACACACACACACACACACACACACACACACACACACACACACACAGATATCACACAAAGGGAAGCGAATCCACATTCACACTCTGATTAGAAATCATCGAGAGCAGAGAGCTCACATTTGAACAAATTGTGAAATGTTTCTCAAGAGGCTGTCTTTGCAATTTTTGTGTCTAACTTGCCTGCTTCTCTCTGAAAGATTTACTTGATATTTCCACCACGAGGACAGAGCCCTGAGCGTGAAAATGACCCCGGAGGAAACTTGATCTTGATGTTCTGCACGGCGCTCACAGGTGGCCATTCATAGTGGACGTCTCTGACACATGGTTTGGTTTCACATCATTGTTTTCTTATCAAATGTTGAGTTTCAGAACAGAACCACACACGTGACTCATGATTAAGACGAAGATATATCGAAACATCAGAAGGGACATCATCAAGAAAACAAATGAAAAATGCGTCTTCCTCAGTATGCCGATGATAAAAGGTGATTACGTCTGCTTCATTTCTCTCACTGCATCCCGAGCTATTGCTTTTATTCACGATGATTAATCTGAAATGTGAAATGTCATATTGATTCTGCGATGGCGTAATATCGGCGTTCCAGTCTGTGAGGTCACATTGTGTTACGGTGTTGCAGAAGCACGTGACAGCGGGAGCTCACACACACACAGACATGAACACACACACACACAGAGCTGTTCTCCCCCGCTGGATCAACTGATCCCGCCTCACCTCTGTAATGCCTCTGAAGACGGTACAGAGGGGGGGGGGTCACTTCATCCCCACACTACGCCTCCATGACCTTCAGATTGAAGGAGAAACGTCCCAGGAGCGTAAATTTAGCGGCTTGAAGCGGCGCTCTGAACAGAGCTACGTGAATTCTTGACTTTGAATGAAAGAAGATTCTTTCAACATGAATGTTGCTCTGACATGACTCGGCAGAGGTCTGCAGAAAACTGCTTTGTTTACATTATGAAACACTGTCAACGAGGTCGAATGCAGACATCCTCTGCTCAGCTGTGATGTTCTGCTACATGTGCTGCAGACTTGGATTGTAAAGCACGGTGTCAGAATGCCTGGTGTCTTCCACATAGGAAAGATGCAATCCCCAGTGCACGCCGTTGACATCAAGTTAATACACGTTTGAACACATGCAAACCTTTAGTAAATCAGGCCCAAAGACTTATATATATGTACAAAGTTATACAGTTAAAGTTTATTAATCTCAACAATATCAGGATTGATTAAAATCATACACAGTAACAAACATGGACGTTGTCTCAGTGACGTCACCCATTGGTTACTGAGGGGGAATTTTGACGTTTGGTCGTTGCCATGATGAAAATGCTGACTCTTTAGTTTCGGTCAACATAGTAAAAGAGTAAAAGAGGTGAAGCTGAGGCGGGTTTTAAGCCTCCAGACAAACCGTTACACCGCGCCCACCTGTCAATCAGGTCAGCTACACGCCTTATTGTGAATAACTCTTATTCTTCATCAAATCAAAACGGATGAGTCATCAAAACATTCACCCCCCGTACAGTGTGTGTCGATCGAGACATGAGCTAATCAGACCTATTTGGTTTTTTGAATCAGGCTGTAAACATGTTAATCTCTGCTGTAAAAACAGGCTTTTAGAATGGGTGTGTATGTGACTTCCTGTGCTTCTGCAGCCAGCCTCTAGTGGACACTCGAGGAACTGCAGGATTTTACACTTCAGCATCGACTTCATTTATCAACACTGGAGGTCGCTGCTTCATTAAAATATCCAAATCAGTACATAATAAAATGAACACATGTACAACATCTGCAGAGCAGATAAGATTTAATAATAATACAAGTGAAGAAGACCAGATACAAAATGTGCAGAATATCAAAATGTAACAACTATAGCAACTGCAGCTAAACGTATAAGCTTCTATAAAACATCGTCTGAACGACAACCTGACACATAGCTCGAGGCCATAACATCTGGGACCTCTGTCAGTTCGGGCCTGCAAAGGAGAGAAAGATTTACAGCTGACATGAAAGTTTATCACAGTAAACACAGACAGTTAGTACCTTGCTGGGATTACTACCAGGGGAGTATCTCAGCCGGTGTCAGGTCATGTCGGGGGGAGAGCGCCGTTAAATCAGGGACACACACAAATCTACGAGGACGTAAAACGGATAAAAATGATGCAGAAATATTTCGGACAATATCTGAAAACACTCTTGCAGGAGTGTGTGTGTGTCTGCGGATATTCAACACATCTGGATTTCCATCAGTCATTTCCTCTGACTGCATGCTGTAGATATGAATTAAAATGAGAAATATGGTGTATATGTGTGTGTGTGTGTGTGTGTGTGTATGTGTGTGTGTGTGTGTGTGTGTGTGTGTGTGTGATTGTGTGTGTGTGTCTGTGTGTGTGTGTCTGTGTCTGTGTATGTGTGTGTGTGTCTGTGTGTGCGTGTGTGTAGAAGTGACAGTCGGGTGTGTGTGTGTTTCGAAGGAGGCTGTCGAGGAACTGCAAACGTTTGTCCCCTGAGATTAAAAGTCATCATTCTTCCTCCCTGCCCTCCTTCTTCCTCTGACCTACACCACCCCATTACACACACACACACACACACACACACACACACACACACACACACACACACACACACACACACACACACACACACACACACACACACACACACACACACACACACACACACACACACACACACACAAAAGCAATAACAATAGATTCCTTCCAGCGTTGATGTAGAATCATAATTAATATCAGCGATGCAGCTACTCTGCTTCCAATCACATCCAACGTGTGTGCTAGCTTGTGTGTGTGTGCGTGTGGGTGTGGGTGTGTGTGTGTGCGTGTGTGTAACAGCTCTCACAGGCCTCCAGAGATAATCAATAGTGGGCTGTAGTGTCCTAAGTGCACACATATGACACTCTCTCTGTTTAAAGCTGCTCCTCAGGCTGATCCTGTAGAGGAGAGGTCTCACTCTGACTGAAATATCTCTGCTTGACTTATTCTCTGCCTCAGAGAAGAAGGTCTGCAGGGCTGGTCGGCGTGATAGATTCTGCTCACACATGATGACCTTGCTGAGACCGGTGGAGCCAGATGGGCAAAGAGATAAATATTAGAGATGTTTCATCTTCAACAGGTGATGTACAGTCAGAGGAGGTTAAAGCACGCTCAGCATGAAGGTCATCTATTTCTCTTCTCTGGCATTTTCGAATTTTTCCATGTATGCGATATATTAGTGAACATTCTTCACTGCATTCTTCTAAAGTTCTTCTCTGTTTCATAGAACGACGAGAGACGAGAGTGTTGAGATTTGTTCAGCAGCATCCTAATTCACAAATATTCAAACATCGGAACGTTCAGGTGAAATAAACAAACCCTCAGAAAGCCCCAATGACTCCGGTAGGATATGGAGTTAAGAGGCATCGTTATAGAGCCTTGTGGGACGCCATAAAGAGTTTTCTGTCTGCTGTGCATATTGCGAGTCGCTTCTTCTCTTTTGATTTAAACTTTCCTATCTGTGCTTTAAGAAGTTTATAGTGAAGCTAATGCTTGTGTTCTTTTAGACCTCAGTTGGATTGTAACTTCACGCAGAGATGAAAACTGCGAGGAGTGGTGAGGTCGGAGCCTTGACTAGCCTTGATAACTGGTCTCATATCTGGCAAACCGAGGGGCGTCCAAAACGGCCGTGTGGGGGGTGCCTTAAAACTGCCTACCTTCTCTGGTCCAAACAAATCCAGAGCATTCAGGACCAGAATCTAAAGTTAGAAGGAGGACATACTGGCTGCTGCATTGTTGTCAGAGAAGCCAGCACTTCAACATAACATGTTTCCTTAATGTCTGATCATATAGTAAGGTCACTTTATCATTTCACTCACTACACATCTCACTGATTGGATCTTTAATAAAGCTAAAACTATAAAGTTTTTGTCTTTTCTTTGACGTTTTTGCAGCTAAATGTTTCTTCAGACGTATCGTTTGGTGTTTGGTACTTTAGCTTCGCTCTCCTCCTCGGGTTGTTTCAAGCTAATGAGAAATAATGCAGTAAAAAGGTCCGTCTGTGTTCAGCTCCCAAAGGACAAAATCTCCATCCACAATATGTTCCTGAGGTTTCCTCTTCTCTAATAAAAAGAAAAAAACCACAGAAGTGTTATTTGATTGATGGCTGATTACTTTTACAGACTGTTTTTTACTGCCTCACTGTAATACACGTCATAGATTTAC
Organism: Labrus bergylta; assembly: GCF_963930695.1. Taxonomy (NCBI): domain Eukaryota; kingdom Metazoa; phylum Chordata; class Actinopteri; order Labriformes; family Labridae; genus Labrus; species Labrus bergylta. The sequence goes on along the minus strand of NC_089215.1, from coordinate 15,270,672 downwards.
ATAATGAAGACAATAAAGAGGGAGAGTCATAATGTTTTATAGTGAGGCTGTATTCCTCCCATCACACGACACACTCATTTAAATACACACAGACCCACCATACACACACACACGCACACACAGAGACACACACAAACAAACACAAATACATAAGCACACACACACACACACACAGCCCCACACACACAAATACAGCCCCACACAGACACACACACACACACACACACACACACACACTTTACGGCGCTGTAAAACACACTCAGGCTCATTTTACTGATTGAATCTTGCGTTGATTATTTATTTATTCACACACTGCATCTGACCTGAAAAACACAAATTCAAAGAAGTCTGCTGTGCTGGTTTTTGTTTGATTAAAAGCTCCTGACGTGAAGTGAAATATGTCTCTGAGTGTGAGTCTACAGGTGAGTTACTTCCTGCCCCTTCCTCTCTCTCCCCCCCGTGTGTGTGGGTGTGTGTGTGTGTGTGTGTTTCTGGAAGAGTCGAACACACACACAGTGACAGACGCTGTCAGCTGACTCATCCCTCTCTCTCCTCAATGAGCTAATTTACATAATAATTCACCAACAAAGAGAGCGGGCGAACACACATGAAGTACATGTCTACTGTCAGCACGAGTTTTGTTTCTGCAGAACACTCGCGGCTCATCTGCGATCAGGATGTTCAGACTTTATGATCACGCAGCGGCGAGGTGTTAAAGCAACAGTCTGTAACTCCTCCTCATCCTTTAATCAGTCGTGTCAAAGTCGATCTAATAGAACAATAACCTCCATCAGGGAGAATGGTGTCTCTCATGTCCACAGAGTGTCCCACTCGCCTGTTTTCAGCACTATGTAACTTGGTCAGCGGGTCGAGGTCATCTGGTGAGAAGTGTGTACGGCTTCACGGCGCTAGTCCACACAGCAGCCTTCAGCTACAAAGCAGCCAGTTAGCCCGTCTCTGTACTGTTTGATACGATGGCTAAGAGGAAGAGGAAGAGGACGGAGACGGAGGAGGATAAGAAGAGAGAGAGAGAGAGGGCGAGAAGACGACTAGAGGAAATATTGGACAGGCTGTTATATGCTGACGAGAGCTTCAAGAAAGAGGAAAGAGAACGCTGCAAGTCTGACACCGAGCTATGTGTTTTACAACAGTGCAGTTTCACTTACAGACTTAGAGGTGGGCGCAAAAACGCACCAAACCAAATTCCTCCATAACGATGCTTCAAATGTGCAGAAATAACAGCTGACCGTCTCCGCTCCGTCTAGGCAGCAGAGGTCGGATTTTTGCTTTATCCAATGTGTGTGCTTCCACTGGCTCCGCTGCGTCTCAAATCAAGATATATACTTGGGGTATTGCAGGAGAAACTAGAGGGAGAGAGAGAAACTCTCTCTCTCCCTCTCCCCCCCTCTCTCTCCATCTCTCCCCGTCTCTCTCTCTCTCTCTTTGTCTCCCCCCCTCTCCTCAGTCTGATTCTGAGTCCGTAATGACTCAAATGACTCAAGTGTCTCATTCAGTGAAATAGTGTTAATGATTGTCTAAATCTGTGTGTTAATGTTTCTCTAAATCCGTGTAGATCCACTAACAGGGCGCCTCTGCCTCCCTCTCTGTCACAGCGTCTCCTCTTCATAAACGGATCCCACCTGAGCCAGGAGCTCCTCTAAATGTGATTAACGTCTGAAAATAATGTCAGGAGTGCATCACTGACTCGTTAGCTCCTCCGCTAATGGACACGCTCGCTGCTGTTTTCCTCTGGGCGAGTTTCAGAGAGTCATTACTCTCTCTCTGCCGAGGCTCAGCTGAACGTCGACGTAAACCAATAGTCAATCCTAAACACGCTGCATTCACACTCTGCAGTACGCCACGCCATCTGATTATTGGTTTCAGAAATCGTACCTGTAACTGTTCCTTTGAGGCAGACTGAGTCCTGGTAATCTCAGTTTCAATGAGGCGCCAAGAAACAACCCCGTGTCCCGTACTGACGAACGCTGCAACTGTATCTCAGGAAGGCAGGACGGTCAGGCTTTAGATTTCTAAAGGATGGAAGGAAGCTGCAAACGTTAGAAGTTACCATGATGACATGAAGCTGCTTCTGGCTTAGAGAAAGTTGAAGAGTTTAGGGCCCGTGTCCACATAGAGTTTATTCCAGCGCTGGCTGTGCGCTGGCTGTGCGCTCGGGAGCGTTTGCATGAAGCGTTTGTGCTCCGAGAAGAAAAGCGCTGCACGTCCGTCCTGTCTCTATGACAACAGTCTGTTTTATATTTGAGATCGTTTTTTTCTGAAAAAGATGAAAGATTTTCAACTGAAGCGCTCGGAGCGGCCACACAAAGAAAGACGCTGGTAGGACACGGGGCCTGAGAAGCTTCAACTCACTGTCAACAACAGCGATGATGTCCCCTCTCCCTTATGTTGTCCTGTGACAGTTTGAGAACAAATGGAGAAAAGTTTTACATATATTTTGCAGCAATATGAATATATTCTGTGCTCGTTTCTTCATATTACCTTCAGCACATCAGGACCATCACATGTAGAGAGGAACATTGAACTGATGAAGCTGCAGAAAACAAGCGTCACATTGTTCAGCTTCTTCATGATATCCATCCTCCAGGAGGCAGACTGTCCAACACGGACGGCATCAACAAGAGATCGATGGAAATGAAGAAGAAGCCGAGCTCGTTACTGCAGCCGTCCTGAAACATCAATTTAAATTGAAGTCACAAGACTGAGTTCAAAAATGTATAAATGAGGAGGCGACACATGGAAACAGAAACTTCATATTTCTGGAAACTAAAAGCTTTCTCTCTTCCTGTTTTTTGTCATGTCGTAGGTTAACGTAGCCCAATGCACCGCCGCAAAAATGTAACCACCTCTGGAAACGATGCAACCTCCAGCCCTGTGATTGGTGCGCTTGGTGGCATCGTGTTTCCTGCATCTACAAAATGTCCGGTATCGCTGCCGTTTTCAGAATTCTGCAGAAGAAAGAACGCTGCGTCATATTTATCAGCTCCGACTATGCTCAGTTTGAGTCGCTGCGGTTTTAATGAGCTGCTAATTCAGGAACTATTTAACCCTGAGTGTGAAAATCTAAAACGTGTGAAAATGAAAGAGTTACAAAAAGCTGAATGAAGGCATGAGCATGACACTTTCACATACAAAGTGTCGACGAGCTCGACTCAAAAACTCTTCGAAGACGTTGGTGCAAATCGAAAAGACAACCTTTAAATGTTTACAGCAAATAAACGACATTTCAGTCCTGGTCGCATTACGCTTCTGTTTATCTTTTTATGAGAAGTTTCAAAGTTTATTCCGAGTGCTGAACGCCTGAGGAAGAGGGAGATGAGGATGATGTGCTAACGGCAATAGCTTCTCTACGCTCTGAGTTGAACGCTATAAAGAGCGATATTTGTGACCAGATCGATGAAAGGACTGCAGACATATCAGTTGGTATGAGGGCCGACATCGCCGCTTTAAGAACAGAAACCGATGCTAACAATGCTAAGCTACAAACTCAATCGGGGGAACAAGCTGAGACTGATGGATTGAATCAGTCGACTTCACGTCTAACGGACACGTGGCGGGGACGGAGGCGCAGGTGAAACGTCTCGCGCATCATGTGGACCTTAACGGTTAATGTCTAGACTTGGAGGGACGGTCTAAACAAAGAATCTGAGGATTGCGGCTTTGAAAGAAGGGGGCGGGGCATGAACAATATGATGGTGTCTTATTATTTTAGACATATCTCAAATTGATCTACCGAAGCAAAGAAGAAGAAAAAAATGTGATTTCTGTAACGCTACATTAAAAGGATTTAACGTGCATCCTCAAGCCCGGCGTGAAAAGTGAACAGACGTCTTTATTTGATGCACCACATCACACACATTCCCTCTCTCTCTCTTTCATAAATCAGAGGACCAGAAGTATGATTTATGTCTGAAAAGTTCAGCGGTGTCCGCGGATTCAGTGGCCTACTTTTCACTGAGCTGATTTAGTGCAGAAAGAATCTCATCCCGTCCTTTCACTCTCCTCTTATGTTTTTTTTTCCGAGGTTAAAAGGAGTCTCAGGTGGCGGGGCGCACTCGCCAATTACAAAGCAGACACGAGCGTAACGGGAAAGGAAGGAGAGTCACAGGAGCGAGAGATAGGCTGATAGAGAGAGAGAGTCAGAGGGCCAAAGACAGATGGAGCAGAGCGGATTCTTCCCCCGAGTCGTTATTTTTAGCAGAAATGTTCCTCATGAGGGTGGAGGCGCTGCAGCGGAGGTATGGACGGATGTAAACGCCATTGTGAAGTCGGAGCAGATGGATTGGTGATGAGATCAGAACACCTGGCTGCAGAGTTATTAAGAGCAGAGCGTCAGACGTCGTAATAAATGAAGGTGTCATGCTTCATTATGAAGACGCAGCTCAGGTTGTTCATTAAGATCAGAGGAGATCTAATTTATGACACGACGGGATAATAGAGGAAGCTAATGGGAGACCGGCTAAAATGCTCACCTCAGTTTGATCTGGAACAGGGCGGTTCTGTTCTCCTGCTCAGGGTCTGAGATCGAGGGGAGATATTTTTACCTTCAGCTGAATTTAATGAGGAAGGAATGCTTCAAATGTTTCACATTCAATGCCACTGATAGACTCCAGAAATAAAGATAATTAAAGGTGGAGACAGTGGAAATGTTTGTAAACATTCTAACTGGGTTCCTCCTCCTGGGCTCCCTGCAGGTAGTGTGTACATTTACTGCTTGTAGCTACACTGCAAGCTAACGCACGCTAGCACAAGCTAACTGCTGGTGTTTGTCACCTGCCTGTCCAACAGGAAGCAGACCAACTCCACGTCCACGGGTAAAAGACAACACAAGGTTCACCCTCGTTTTAGAACGAGCTTTATCCGCTTGGTGTTTCTCCTCACTGTGATTGTATTTTCTCTTCTTTGCTGCTACATCAACATCTGTCATATTCACTGGTTTGAATGTCGTCCAATCACTGAATTGTATCCACTCCTAAACTCACCTGCTGCACTGTCATTGGCTGGAGGAAACACACCATCTCCGCCAACATATGTCCTGAGTCAACCAGAACAAAGCAGAACAGTAAAATCCAGTGAGAGGACAGAGTCTCTGCAGACACAGTCACCACCACACATATATGGAGACCCAGAAGGGACGATGGAGCAGCTTTAGGAGAAGTCTGTATTTTATTTTGAAGGGACAAGCGGCTGACTCCATCTTTAACACAACGTGGGAACTATTTCACAGATTTGAATTCTTGATGTTTTATTTGCAGGAATTTTAAATGTGGTGCCAAAGCAAAATTGCAATGATTTAAAATTTGAAACTTTTGGACGCTGTCAAACGATTTGCTAGTTTTCAATAGTTAATTGCATTTTAAACCGTATGTTTGAAATTCCATCATTTCACGGTAAACACACACCCTCCTCCACCAAAAGATGACGTCAAATCCAGTTTGGAGGGAGGTTTAAGTGAGGGAAAAGGAGAGAGCAATTTCACTGGCTCATAGATGGTGCAGAGGAGAGAACCTGAAGAGGTTGTATTTTGCACTCCGAAGTGTACTTTTAAAAACATAAACTCTGCATACGTGTGAAAATGTTTTAGTCTGATGTTGTTTCTGTTAAAATACATTTAAACCACCTGAATAAGGAAAAGCAGTACCGGAGCTCAGGGTCGCGGCCCGTGACAGAGGACTACAGTGCCATAAATCACCATGGTGCCGTATACGTTCTCTTGTATTACTCTGTCTCTCATTTATGAATCACATACTCTCTCTTTATGTGCTCCATACTTCACAGCTGAACGTCTCCGAGCTGCTTTTATTCCCCTCCCTGCAGCACATAAGATATGATCCAATATGGCAGCTTTGGAGGGTCAATAAGCTTTTAAGTAACGCTTCACTTGGACCCCGGCAGCGACCTGATGTATGATCCAGTAACACACGCAGAGCGCGTTATCAATCTTACTGCTGGTTTGTGCTCGGCTAATTCAATTAAAGTGCGCCTGCGGTTTTTCCTCTTTATGACTCTGAGGAAGTGAAGACGCTGTAACTCCACGCCTCGCGATGGGAGGCGGAGCTCTCGGCTTCACTGGGAGATGGTTTTTAAAGTTCTGCAGGATTCAGTGATCCCATAAAGACACGAGAGCCGGGCAGATAAATATCCCGCATGCAGGCAGTTTATCACATTTAAATGAGTACTGAGAGGGACTCTGTGATGATTAAAATATGATTTTCTAAACCAACAGAGAAAAATAAAAAGGAGGAGTCTGAGATGGAGATCGAAGCATCCACTCAGCTTTAGTTTTATGGTCACAGTGAAGAAAGAAAGGAAACAAACATGTCTTATTTGCAGTAATTGATGCATGAAAACAGCTGAAATGGAAAATGGAATGGAGTGAAGTCATTAACCAGAGCAAAGGGGGAGTGAGGGGACGTAGCAGGAAGAGTAACTGCAGCACCACAAATGTTGTTTTTCTGGAGCGAGAGCGCGCAGCCATGATCAGCTGAACACATGGGTTATAAGATCACAAGAGAACTACAAGATCTCAGGAGAACTACAACATCAAAGGAGAACTACAAGATCACAGGAGAACTACAAGATCACATGAGAACTACAAGATCACATGAGAACTACAAGATCACAAGAGAACTACAAGATCTCAGGAGAACTACAAGATCTCAGGAGAACTACAAGATCACATGAGAACTACAAGATCACAACAGAACTACAAGATCACAACAGAACTACAAGATCACATGAGAACTACAAGATCACAGGAGAACTACAAGATCACATGAGAACTACAAGATCACAACAGAACTACAAGATCACAACAGAACTACAAGATCACATGAGAACTACAAGATCACAGGAGAACTACAAGATCACAACAGAACTACAAGATCACATGAGAACTACAAGATCACAGGAGAACTACAAGATCACAGGGGAATAAAGACAGCTATGTGTAAACAACATGTTGCTTTTACTTTCTGAAGATTAGTTGTTGTTCATTCTGTTTCGACGTCCTGTTGATAGAGTGATGGAAAATACGATCAGGAGTTCATATGCTGTGTTTTATTTTGAAATTGACCAGACGCTCTTGTGCCTTTCCTTGTTTGACTTCCTGTCCGGGTCGATCTATTCTGTTCAACTTGACGCCTGCTTGCAGCGAGCTCCATCGAAAATAGACTCGCGGCGTATTTGAAACAGAGCAGAGCAGCGCTGCTGGCACGCTCTGGAGAAGGACTGGAGTGCGTTTTGTGGAGTAGAGTAGGAGTGAACAGTGCCGTAGTCCGCAGCATGCATTGAGTTTGTGGATAAACTTAATGCATTTATAAAGTACAAAGAGTAAGAAAGTATGCTGAAGTCTGGACGGAACAAACTGAAGTGAAATGATCGTTACTTCAGGTTCAGGTTACTTTATTTGTACCCGTAGGTATATTTGTTTGCAGCCAGGTAGATAGACATCCATCATGACACACAGATAACCAGGCAGAGACAATGACCAACACATTAAACGATGTAAGGATGCTGGTGTGAATGTTGCGCATCACTATCCGTAAAAGGATCCTCTTTTTTTTAATTCAAGTCCTGCTCTGGTGCTCAAGTACCTCTGGTCACTAATCAACCAGGTGTGAGGTGCTCTCAACACTTTTCTATTTTCCTGTTTTATTTTCCTTCATAAGCTCACATCCCAACTATCGTGATGGAGTCCTGTTTGGGGTACCCAGCAAAGCCCTCGACAGTCTCCAGGATGTCCAAAACTCCGCTGCACAGTCCTCGCCCGCATCAAGCCCTGACAGCACATCACCCCAACCCTCTAACATGTAGCCACCAAACCGAAAACCTACCTGCATTTGGAGCTTACAAGGTGTTATTTTCAGACCCTGTTCACCCTGCAGATTTATTTGATGACATGGAGAAACCGGCTACCTGTTTACATCTCCAATCTTGATGCTAAGCTAGGCTAATAATGCCTTCACTTCAGCTCTTCACTAAACGCGCTGACATCCATCTTTGTTTCTCTCTGAAGACAGAACACCTGACATGAGATCATTTTTCAAACAGTAACTTGACGGATATGACGAATTTGACAGATAAAGTCAACGTTTGTTTAAAAAACCTAACGATGCCCCTGAGGACTTAAAGGTCAGAGACCAGAATCAGTGTGCGTCCTCATCAGAGACTTGGTTCACTGTTTGGCAGATATAAGACGACTGCTCTTAAACCTCCAGAATAAGATGCAGACACAGAGACAGAGACATCTGTTCATCAGTTTTTACTTCAGCACGCCGCTCTGGTTACACGTTTCTTTTTCCTGCAGGCGTGAATGGAGCGATGGATGGAGACAACATTTCTGTTTTACTGTTACAGACTTCATCCTCCTCCAGCTGAAGCAGGAGACACTTTGCTGTTTTCCAGAAACAAATCGCTGCAGTCAGCACTTTCTCTCTCACAGACACACCGCCACGTTGAAGGAGCTCCAGTTTTAATAATGCCGGACACGCAGCATACAGAGGATGTCCAGATATTTACATGGAATGGCTGTGCAGTGTTTCCAGATGTTTCTGAGTAAAAGCAAACGTACAGATTAAAGGAACGCTGCTTATTGGCACATTAAGACCAGAAGAGATGCACGTTATGGTCCCTGTAACTCAAGCAGCGTGTCTGTTGGATCATTTGTGAGACACAAAATCCTTTTTTTTTTACATTATTAACATTACATGAATACATTATAATTCATTTTATTTGAAAAGGCATTATAAATACAGACAGCATGGCAGAAGACAACAGTGACCTCCTCGTCACGGCTCGTGCTAGTCCGTGTATTGTGCCCTGGGTATGTATGAGGCGGTCAACTTCCAGTCAAAGCTGGATGGGAAACGAGTGGACATCGCTGCACCACTGGCCAACATCACTACTGTTCATATCCTGTCCTCTCTCCCAGCAGGCTCGTCTCCCTCCTCCTCCTCCTCCTCCACGCACTGCCTCTGGATGAACTGTGGCCTCGTCCCCGTCAGTGTGTATCTGCTGCTTTGATCAGGACTTTCAGATTAAACCAGCTGGGGGGGGGGGATTTTTGAGGTATGATATATGGCATATTCAGCCCCTCTAAACAGGCTCTTAAATCACCCCCCATACAGTTCATTATCCAAAAAGGCTCCTCTGAATAAAACGTCCTCCTCGCCTGTATTTGATTTTTATCCAGAGTCGACAAGCGCTGAGAGACGTCTGTGGCCCGGACTCGACCTCCAAACAGCCACGCGTTTCTACATCATCATGTAGATTTAGTCGAACGTGCGTTTCAGTCAGAAGACTCACGTGTGCATGTGTGAAATAGTTATTGCAGCAGCTGAACATAGTTTGAGTTTGGCGTCGAGGCTCCGATTTATCACTCCTCGTAGATTCTTTTTTTTGTTGTTGTTGTTTTCTTTTTATTTATTTATTTTTCTTTTTTGTTTACATTTATTTTTGGCCTTTTTGTGCCTTTATTGTAGAGATAGGACAGTGGAGAGAGTCGGAAATCAGGGAAAGAGAGAGGGGGAAAGGAGCCACAGATCGGAATCCAATCCGGACTGCCCGCTTGGAGGACCACAGCCTTAATACATGGGGCCAGCGCACCAAGAACTGATCCCCCGTAGATTCATTGAGCGATGACATCAGATCTTAAACCCCCCGTCTGAGCCTGCAGGTGGATGGGGGGGATTTAAGTGCAGCACTGGGACAGGATGGGAGATCTTGGGAGCAGATATGTGATGGGAGATTGTGAAAATGACGCGTGTCACTTTAAAAGCTGTGCAGCTCGAGGCGTCTGCCTGAACGAGCGCGCAGAAGTCGCCTAATTAATGTTTAACGGTAAATCCATCAGCAGGCCATTTGCTGCTCACACCCAGTTTGTCACGTCTTTGACTTTAAGTCTTGATGTGTAAAAAATGAGAGTTAAACACATGAACGCCTCTCAAAGACTTCCTGTCATCACACTCCTTTTGATTCTAATCAGACGGACTAATAATGACGGCGGGACACCTCCAGACAAACACACAATGAGTCTGTGTGTCTGAATGTGTCGCTCACTGTCTCCCTCTAATTACTGCACGATGTCAGACACAGAGACACCTGGAGGTAAACAAAAGAGCGATGATACTGAGCTGCATGTCACCCTGAGACACCAAGGAGGGGGAAAGAGAGGAGCTGTGGGAACAGAAGGAAGGAGTTTGGTTGTTAGGAGATTATTTTGGTTTATTTGGAGCTGTTAAAGAAGTGCTAGGGACAGGACTACACACTCGGGTGGAGATGTGTATTTGACAGCTGCAGGAAAAGAAGTGAAGATAGTTACTGCAGCTAAACTAATCTTTAACTCACCGTCAGTGAAATGTTCCTGAAAATGATTTATCTCATTATGAAGCTGCTGCTGCATCAGGAGTGTGCAATGAAGTGCACGTAGGGTGAAAGATGTTAACTCCTGCTCAGGAGGAATACAATGTAAAAGTGTTTCTGTCCCTCTGTGAGATGCTACAGCTGTCAGCTAGCCGAGCTAACTAGGAGACCCTGAGAGTGTCAGCAGGAACACTTCACGTCCACAGGATGACATTTCATGCAGCAAAACAACACGAGTGATTTATTCTGCTGCTGCTGCCCGCCTGCAGACTGAGCGACCGTAAATCCTTTATTACGATAATGAGTCATGAATATGCATCGCTTAAAGATGACATTCAGACGGGACGGGACACAGAGGTTATGATCATGATGGTAATAAAGTCTTGGTTGGATATTTTTGTTTCAATGTTTTCTTTAAGGCTGCAAACTGTTGCTTCCCTTTCTTTAAAATGTATCTAATAGCTTCTTTCAATCGTGCATAACTCCTGAAAAACACTCCTGAAGTGTTCATGCTGAGCATCATGTGTGAACACAAACAGCTGAATGTTTCTCTCTTCAGCCGGAGTTTCTCCTGCAGCCTCCTCGTATTTATTCTGCAGAAAGTCAGAGTGAGCTGATATTAGAACGCAGCGGGATATAATCAGTAGAATTCACCTGAAGCGAGTGGGAGGGGGTGGTGACGTTTATTCCCTCTGATCGCTGCACGACCACAGACTGTCTGCACGCCACCTCTACCATCTCTGTGCTCTAATGAACCTGCTGCATTATGTTTCCTGTTCTCCAGTATGTTCTTCTCCACTCTTTAGTTCAGATTGTGATTCTGTTCAACTACACGTAGCATTGATAGAAAGACAAATATTCTCATTATAGCGTCATATAGAGGACTATCCTTCATCGTTCTCATCCCCCCCTCCTGTCTGACAGGGATAGTCTCCTGCTGTGAAGTGCATGTGTGAACAACCAGATCAGAAAGATTTCTGAAGTTCTGAAATGATCTGGATATTTTCAGGGGTGCAGAAAAATGTGTTATAAACTAAATCATTAAGGAGTGTCACTGCGAGGAATAACTTCTACATCTCAGATTTAATACAGAATATTTTACTTATTAAATCAGTACAAAAACAGAAAATACAAACGCTTCCCATGGCTCCGCTGTGCTGCGTCTCAGCTCTGCAGCAGATATACAAGGCTTCTATTTCTGCCGGAGCGAGGAGCATCCACTTACCACAGAGCAGATCGAGCGGGACAGGAAGTGAAACACCAAAACAACATGAAAACATCAGGTTTATTTTCAGAATAAAACACTCTGTTTGAACGGTTCAGAACAATGACTAGGTGTGTGTTTGTTGATGTGTGTTTAACGGTTTGATACCACATAAATGATCCGTCACGGGTGATTCTGTAATTACCGCTGGAACTCATTGGTCTCGTGACTCCAGATGTCCGGCGGTGCTGCGCTCTGAGAACGCAGCCTGTGATTTTTGACGGACGAGGATGCACAGAGTCGTACCAGAGTGGAGCTGACACGCGTTGCTCACGTATCTGGTGGAAGTTCGGGGTGAAGGCCTGATTGTCAAAATGATTGAGTGACTTGAGCAGATGCTACACGTGTTAAAATGACTCAGAAAGACATAGTCCAGTTAATGAAAGTTAAAGGGTTAAATGCTCCCCTGACTGCACTGCAGAGCAGACGGCGTCTCTTCTGTGTGACGGTGATGTTTGCATTGAGATGATTCGTTATGAAGTCGTGGGGAAAGATTGTCTCTGTTCTCTGTAAATCCGCCTCACTGTCTGAGCTCTGTAACAGTTTAAGAGCTCCTGGAGAAATATGATATCTTTATGGTGAGAGTTGAACTCTGCAGACTGAAGTGTTTCTCACAGTGTGATCATCTCACAAATCCATCAGCTCTTTTCTCACCCAGAGAAGAAGAAAAGCGCCTGAAGACGTTTAAGCTTGAAAATGATGAAATCTGAAGAGTCTTATCTGACCTAAAAAACCTGCATCAGTCCGTCTTCATTCTGACTCTACAGAACCAGACTGACCGGGCCCAGAGCTGGGATCCATCGTCTGAGAGGCCGACAGAGAGTGTGACATCTGCTGCTTAATGGAGCGAGCGTGTGTGTGTGTGAGGTGTGTGTGGATATCTGTGTGTGTGTGTGTGTGTGTGTGTGTGTGCGTGTGTGTGCGTGTGGATGTGTGTGTGTGCGTGCGTCTGTGTGTGGATGTGTGAGGTGTGTGTGTGTGTGTTCATTGCGGGGCAGATAGTCTGGGATCATCCCAGCAGGCTCCTGATCAGAGTGTTTCTATGAACAAAGAGAAGCAGAGAGGATGGGAGGGGGATTAAGAGGTAGTGGGTCAGTCGGGGACACGCAGCTGTGATGGACAGATGTTATGTAATAAACTGAAGAGATGATTTCCTCTGTGAGACGTGAACATGTGCGTGGAAACAATGTTACCTGATGAAGGAGGTCAGGGAAAGCCCGGCTCATAAATACTTTAAAGCTCAACAAACCAACTGTTGTTTTCTTACCTGCAGGTTTTTGGTTTTCCCTTTTATATCATACGGTTCATTGGTGTACATCATAGACAAGCGATAAAATACACCTCCCTTCATTAATTACAACAACTCAGGTCACAACATAAACTGTGTATGAAGATAAACAACAACCCGCCTCCATCTCCAGTTGTACAAAAGTGAAGCTAAACTTTTCCTGCAATGGATGCTGACATAAGGCTTTTGTTTGGAGCCAGGCCAGTCTGTGCGTCAAAACAAACATTAAACTTCCTGCTTAAAGGTCAAAGGTCCCTAACTGCCAATATCCAAGTTTTTTTGCTCTGTCCAACGGAGTGCGCCCTGCCCCACTGGGTCCACAGCCATGATCAGATGTACACACATCACAGGAGAACTACAAGATCATAGGAGCAGAACTGCAAGATCACAGGAGAACTACAAGAGAACTACAAGATCACAGGAGAACTACAATATTCAGGGTTCAGTCCACAGCAGAACAGATTATTGTGTCGGTTTGAATCAGACACTCACGGTTATGATAGTTCAGTGATTCGCGTTTCCTCTCAACGTTCCTCGTCCACTCCACACATCAACGCTGGAGCCTCATTGGTCAACACAGCTGTCAATCATGGTGTCATACTCCTATTATATATAATCAAGTAACTAATTTAAATTAAACTTCTCGGAAAAATTAACACTGTGATATAAACCAGTGTGATATTAACCAACTATAGAATGACTCATGTCCCATCTGTTAACATGGAGAAGGCGGAGCTTATGACCTGTGCCGCAGCCAGTCAGCAGGGGGGAGCTATACGTGTTTGGGCTTCTTTTTGGAGCCGTAGTATCGCCACCAGAGTCCAGAGAAAACACTGTTTCCACTGACTCTCTCTCTTGGACCAGGTACTTTGTGCAACGGATTAAAAACTGGACGCAGAATGCAAACATAATAAAGCGTTCATCAACGGGCCACATTCTGCATAACCATATCGACGACCATTTCCACTTTATCTGCCAATGTGATCAAAGCGAGGATGTGTTGGCAGTTACTCCTGGAGATCTAAATAAAGGTCATTCTGGTAGCGTGGTCGAGTTTCCGAGAAATGTTTGTTCTACTCTTCACATTTTAAAAAGACTTAAAGCTTTAAAGCTCTCGATGGAAACAACTGGATGAGAAACGAAAACTACAAAGATCCCAGCATGAGCAGATTTTCTGTCAGACTGGGGGGAGTGGCGAAGGACGGCTGAGCTAAGATTATCGAGTCTAGACAGCAGAGAGGATCAATCAGCAGGACGGCGGCGACGAGGTGAGAGCTCAATGAGATGTGTTAGGGAGAGAGGATGCAGCGTGTTGATCCTGGAGGATGAAGGTTACTCTCTTCTTCTGCAGCTTTACTATCCAGGGATTTAACTCCGACTTAAACCCTGTTAGAGTGATCTCAAACTGAAGCTTCCTGCAGCTCACCGGAACGCCACCAGAGCGGAGAGGGAAAATAAAACACGTGACCTCTAAGAACGTTAATAAAAACAACAACAGAAGTGAACACTGTAAATAAATCTATACGGAGAGTTTTGTTACGACCCTGCAGATAAAGTTCTTTATCGCAGAAGAAGTCGGATTGAGTAAGAAGACAGAATGAAGCAAACTGAAAAAGTTCAACTTCACCTTTGAAAGTCCACAAACTCCTGTTTCCACAGCGAGCGTCGAGGTCGGTCGCCGGAGCGTACCAGCAGCGCCACCACGCTCTGCTCCATTTGGAATATGACACAGAGTCTATATTTGAAGGAGCTCGCTGCGAGCACGGAAGTCAGACATGGAAACGTACAAGCATCCGTGGAATTTCAAAATAAAACACAACATACAGACTCCTGATCGTATACTCCATCACTTTATTAACATTACATCCAAACAGGAACAGAGTGAACAACAAATCCTCCTCAGGAAGACAAAGCAACATGAGGGCGAGCAGGATGAGCCAGTCTACTGCAGAAGTGATTAATTACTAAACATTTGAGTCGTCAGTAGACTAGAAATAATCCATTTACCATTTACCACAACAGTTTGACAGGAAGCTAGCATGCCTGTTATTGGGCAGTTTGAAGGAGGAACATTTGTTCTGAGAGCTGCAGCCTGATTATCAGCTAGCTTAGCATTAATCACACTGTACTCATGACGAGTCTGTGGGAAACTATGAAACACGACAACCAGCCCCTGACAGAAAAATGCAGCTCCTCAGAGGCTGCAGCTCAGTCTCTCACATATCTGTATGTATGTGAGCAGACTGAGCTGTATTAGTTATACTGGCTGCCTCTTCATCCTCACACTGAATCCCCCAGCCGACTGAGCTGAGGAGGGGGGATGATTGCCTGCAACCTTTCAATTTACCACTGGGTTCACCTGCTCCCTGCCACGAGAAAAACTCACAACGCCAACATGTAACTCTGCATAGATTAAATCGCTGACGCACATTTAAAGCTGCTCATTACAGCGCTTAACGCACCGCTAACACACACGAGAGGGAGCTCGCTGGTCCCAGAGGAGCGGCCCGATCCACATGTTTTGTTTCACACGTCTCTCTCACAGCATGGCGTCGCTGTGTGGATGATTTTCCTGCACGCTCTGAAACACCACAGCACATCAGAGCATGTTTCCATCGAGCGTCGAGCGTGGAGGAGCGGAGATAGAGAGGCAGAAAGATCAGGGGAATCACAGCGCGGCGTGAAAAGAGCTCTCAAACAGCCAGAAAGCATCCAGCACTCTGCACCGCGGGGTTCACTGCCGCTCTGACCCAGATACACGCTAAAGCTCGGCGCACGGGGGCAATTACTGAAAAGAAGATTGAGCCGGCACAATGCCTTAATTAGACATGCGCTTTAAACTGCGGGCTGATAGTGGGGAAATTAATCAGAATATAAGATGAGCCTCGGGGTGGAGAAAAGAGGAGAAGGAGCGAGGAGATAAAACGCTGTGAGAAAGACAGCGAGGTTATTGTGGGAAGAACTCTCTGTTGTGTTATGTAATCTCAACTTTCAGGCGGATAAACTAACAGTTGACTCCCGCCGCGTCTCGTGTTGGTGCAGGTTATTTCTGTGTTTTTCAGTCTGCAGCATCCAAAATAGATTGTTTCTGTCTTTTCTCGTCTTTGGATTCCTTTTTTTTATTTGTGATTAATCAGAAGAGCTGAAAATAAGTGTTTGTGTGAGGCAGAAGAGCGCCTCGCCTCCTCCTCTGCAATCAATGCAATCAGTGCCATTCAATCCCAGGCTGCAGAGTAATTCAGAGAACAGCGTTTATTGAAGTGTTTGTGTCTGGAGAAGCCTCGCTCATCCTGCAAGACTCGTGAAGTATCGGTCTGTGACGGCGTGTTGGAGGGAGACTTGCAGAACTTTCTCATAATTTTGAAATAAAAACACTCCTGAGGTTTATAGCTGGGTTTTTTTTTTTTTTGTTCAATGATTGAAAGTCGTGCTTTAGATATGAAGGCCACGTGTTCCTCTGTGACGGGGTGAAGAACCTGCAGCTCTTCATCCTGAGGCTCCCTGTTGCTTTAAAAGAAGATAAACATCATTTTACATTTTTATTTATTGTTGTTTCAAAGATTCTGTTACTGTAAAACACGTGCTCCCTTTTCATTAAAATATTCGGCTACATTCATCCTTTTTCATATTTCTTGAACTTAAACGTGGATCACATCTCTCCTCAGGCGAGGCTGCATCGGGGAAGAGAGAAAGAGAGCGATGTCTACACTGCTGAGGAAAGCAGAGCAGAGAAAAGGTACTTTAAAAGAACGGATTAAATCCCCATTAAACGCCACGACTGCTGCAAATTTAGCGGCAGCTCAGGAAAACCGCTCACAGACTTGCATGAAAGAAAACATTTCAAAAATGTCCGAGCATCGAATGTCAGAGCTCAAAACCTAAACTCAGTTCAAGAGGAAGGTGATACAAGAGGTCACCACGGGCGCTCAGATCTGGAGGATGCTGCTTTTAACCCTGAATGTTCTGAACACGTTCAATGTTTATTTTTCTAATCTTGTATAAGTAAACACTAAAACATTGTATCTTGAAATTATTCTTTTAATTCTGCTTCATCTCAGTTCCATTAGGGGAAAAAAATACTTCTGATACTGTAAGCAATTTGCATTTAAATTGAATCAAATGGGTCCAAATTATTCTCCATGTTAATGAATTAGGATTGTAGCCATCAGCAACCTCCGATGCTGAAGTATAGAATCCTGTAGTTTCTCTAGTAACCACTAGAGGCTGGCTGCAGAAGCACAGGAAGTCACATACACACCCATTCTAAAAAGTCTGTTTTTACAGCAGAGATTAACATGTTTACAGCCTAGTTCAAAAAAACAAACAGGTGTGATTAGCTCATGTCTCGATCGACACACACTGTACGGGGGGTGAATGTTTTGATGACTCATCCGTTTTGATTTGTTGAAGGATATGAGTTACTCACAATAAGGCGTGTAGCTGACCTGATTGACAGGTGGGCGCGGTGTAACAGTTTGTCAGGAGGCTTAAAACCCGCCTCAGCTCCAGCTCCAGCCTGTTGTTAGGTTGACTAAAAGTTAGACTGAGACAGCATTTCCAGCATGGAGACCGCCATCGATGGGACTCCAGCGCCCCCTGCAGGAACAGACGGGTGACATCAGACTCAGGCTTGTCCAGTAATATTTACAGTCTGGGGTTGTATCCTATGCATACAGACCGTCATGCATTAATTAGGATGATCATGTATTGGAGAGACTCACAGTGCTACAGGAAGAGAACTATTCAGAATGTAACGGCATGTTTTGAACTGAACCGTTGGTTCCCCGGGATGCCTCGATGCTTTATTATTTTCTTTCTTCATCAATCTGAAAAAAACATCAAATATGACAGAGCCGCGAGCAACAACGCTCAGGATCCAAACGGGCTGCAGACATTTTGATTTTGATTTCTTATTTAATTGAAAAAAAAAAAAACTCTATTCTTTAAGATAAGAGTAAAGACTTTAGAATGAGGCTCCGACACACAAACACCAAAAAAATCCATCGATACACCAACAACACAGCCGTGCTTCATTGAAAACACTTTGAGCATTTCTTCTAATGATGTTTATGTGTCTGGCTGGCTGCAGTGTGAGAGGAATGAAAGGATGGACAAAATGTGGTCGCAGATTCCTCAGTTGAAACAGAATTTATCCGGGCCGTCAAAAGAAACACACATAACGTCAAAATGTCTTTCTGAAGTCTCACACACATTCATGACTCTGTTACCTGTTCTCTTGGGCCAATCACAGAGGAGCTCTGTAATCAGGGCCAGATTGACTTCAGGTGTAATCATGAGCCAGGGTCGAGTAGGACTGAGCAAAGGAATAAGTACCAAACTTCCTCCTTAAAGGTCCAATCAGTCAGATGTGTAGTGAGTGAAATGATAAAATGATCTTACTATATGATCAGACATTAAGGAAACATGCTATGTTGAAGTGATGGATTCTCTGACAACAATGCAGCAGCCAGTATGTCCTCCTTCTAACTTTAGATTCTGCTCCTGAATACTCTGGATTTGTTTGGACCAGAGAAGGTAGGCGGTTTTAACGCAACTCCACACGGCTGTTTTGGACGGTTTGCCAGATATGAGAGCAGTTATCAGGTCAAACCAACAGGTGTTGCAGCGATGGAAGCGGGCAAGAGAACTGGTTCAGATAGAAGTGATTGTACCCGACCTAAAAAGCCTCTGCATGTTTCTAATAAGCTCCACGAGCAGAAACGTGCTCAAACTAGGATCAATATTGGAGATGCTTTTGAAAAATGGAGAGAGGTTAGAACGCAGAAAGGTTTACAGACCGATGCAGAGCTGGATAAACACTGAAGCTTCAGAGTCCACCACATGGCAACCTGCGTGAGCATGGACTCTGGAGAGGAGGGGGCGGGGGGAGACAGCTCTCTCCAATGTTTAGAATCTGGACTGCAGTACCAATTTTAAACACTAGGTGTCAGAGTTATATATTGCTCCTTTAAGTCTAAACATCAAAAAAGGTATAATGCAAACGTTCTGTTTTTTTCACATAAAAAAATTATTTCATAAATGAGTTTGAGTCATTCTAGAGTCGACTAATGAGCGAGAGGAATGTGCTCCTTCCTCTCTTTCTAGACATCAACATTTATCAGAAGAATCAGGGGATACAGTCGGCTCTGTCACATTTCAAACCATTATTACTGTACGTCTCTGTGTGCTGTAAATATGAGCACAACAGAGAAACTAAAAACTCGTCTTCAGTCCTTAAGATGACATATCTCCGGTCTCTCTCTCTCTTCTTCCTCGTTCTCCAAACTCCTCCATTGTTGTTCTCACCAAGGAGTGAACCCGTCTCCTGTGTTGGAGCTCTGGTTTCCGTGTGATCTGATTGGCTGCAGGCTGGATCGTGCTTGGACAGAAATCAACCCGGCACTAAGATGGAGATGATATTAGGTTGAATATTTGGTTATTCCAATGGAAACTAATATTTCATGAAATTCAGTAAACTCATCAGTTTCAGCACCACTCAACACAAAACTATCGTTATATTTCTCTGACACCCTGCTGCTTTTAACGACACGATCACATGACATCAGACTTGCTCACCTGCGGCGGTTTGGAGCATTGGTTTTGCACGTCCTCAGAAATGAACGCCACACGTCTGCGAGATGCAATCTGCATATAACCACTATAGGAATAATAAAATAATAAATTACAAGGACTTGTGTGAAGTCCTCACTCGCTCGCCCCTCTCTCTCTTCTGGAGGAAATGGTGAACAGGTGTGAGCAGGTGTGCTGAAGAGGTTTGATCTCTCCCTCTCTGCCTCATTCATCTCACTGTCACATCCAGCTGTGTGTGTGTGTGTGTGTGTGTGTGTGTGTGTGTGTGTGTGTGTGTGGTCTCATTGTCATTCGTGAGGATCTCTGCAGACAAGCAGAGCTCTCACTATGATTACATAGATCCTCCAGAAGAGGAAGAACACTCAATCTGCTCCATCCCAGAGATTATCTCCATGATGAAAGACGAGACCCTTGAACACATCACACAGAGAAAAGGAGGGACCTCGAACACACCGCACAGAGAAAGTTAGATATTGTGCCTTAAAAGTAAAATCCCGGTTTGACATGATGATGACACTGAACCAAAACAGGCTGAAACATGAGCTGAAAGAAACACAAAGAGAGCTGAGGAGACAGAGGAGTCGCCTGATTATACTTTATACGACATGCCAAACATTACAGGTTGTCTGAGCCCTTTTTCTTTGAGTGCAGCTTTAAGGTGCTGCAGCTTTACTTTACTTTTTCAATCTTTAGTTTACTGCAAAGAGCGTTCTCATTGTGAAGACAGACTAACTGAAGCATATTTTCAGAGTGATGCCGAGATCAAAAATCAGCACGAGACATGTCATGGCACATGAATATGCCGGTTCGACAGCGACATGACTGACGATCATATAAACCCTCGCCTTGAAGAATTGGCTACTTTATAAGGTCTGTTATAGGGTCCAGCAGCATGAACCAGTCAGACTGGTCATGGCGGAGGTTTTATATGATGAATACAAGTGTGATCTCACTTTCTGCTATCGATTACTCGGACTGGCTGCGGATAACCTTGTAAACAGGGATTAGCTCTGCTACGAGCTTCCTGTTATCATCTGTAACAAAATGAATATGAAACTACTTTACTGTCATCACGGAGAAACCCGACAACAAAACGTTCAGTCTGACCTGCACGAAAAAAACATTCCACTTTGTTGCACTGATGTCAATAAAGACTAAAAGTAAACTAATAAAGTCCCAAAGTATTAATGTGATACATGGCGCTGACCCCCCGCCGTCAGGCTACCGGTAAATGCAACTTAAATGACTGTGCCATGTCCATGTGAAACTGGCCTGCCTTGAAAAACAGCAGCACGTCGGTGCTCCTGAATCGGCATATTCACGTGGCGTGCGTCACGTGCAGCGTTTTGGTGCTTCACTGCGTTTTCCGATCTCTGATGAATTCCTTCTGAACACAGATGTGTTTATGCTCTTATCAAGAGAAGTGTGTTTACTTCCTCGTGTACGGGGGAAATCTGACACCTCGGCCTGAAACAGTCTGTGAGTGTTCTCAGCATGAAGGGAACAAAGTGTCCTTCAGACGAGGTACAGCGAGGACTGACGTCACGCCAAACAGACCACACAGAGACGTGCTGCTGCTGCGGAGGGAAGAGTCCCATTAGCAAAATGAATTCACATGAATCATGAATTACATGATGAGAAACATGATTTATAATAAAAACTTTAATCCCCTAATCAGTCAGTCAATAAATGAGTTACCTAACTTTGGGAGACGGATGCACTTTAAACATTTCATATGAAGAGATGATATATATATATGTATATGTAACCCACTTGGGATAACAGTGTATATTCAAATATGTAATGGACCAGTGTCTAGGTTCTCAGGAGGGGTTTAAAAGTAATTTGACAGACACAATAAGAACTGGAGCCACAGTGTATTTTAAATGAAAGATATATATTGAAACAAAATGTCTCCTTTAAACCAGCACGAAATGCTTTTGAAGTATTAAATGCAGCATTAACGGGCATTCAGTATAACCAAAATGTTTACAGTGTACACAAACAACAAATAAACACAGATTCCTTCAAAAGAGTTGAACGTTCTTTTAGTTCTCTTTTAAAGTTCGAATGTTCTTGTGTTGAAGTCAAGTCAGTTAAGATTTAGTCAGATAGGTCAATGTCATTTAACTCAAGAGCTCTTATTTTGAAAGATCCAAAAGTCAGGTGGTCTTAAGTCGGGCTTCAACAGTCCTACCACACTGGTACACTCAAGTGATGGGATGGAAGAAATTCTGGTTTCTTCCTCACAGGTTCAGGGTCGGCTCGCCATCTCCTTGAGATCTCCATCTCAAGGAGAATCCACGTCCAATCTATGAAGGTTTCAGGATACCTCAAAGACCGAGCCAAGACACTGCCCAAAGCTCTCAAACTCCTGGCACAGAAGTCCGGTGGTTATCTCTCCTTCTTCTCCAAGTGTCGTCTAACTGCAAGCTAGACATTTTCAACAAGTTTTGTACTGGTCTGAAATAAATTTCTCTCTTTGTGAGTAGCACTCGTTTCATTTCTCCTACTCTGAGTCTGCACTCTCGGACTTCTCCGTGCAGGAGGCGGGACTTAATCTCCCATAGCCAATCGAGAGTCTGTATTCAGTGAACCAGCCAATGGGAGCAGAATCTGAGTGACACTAACCTGACTGACAGATTAGAAAACAAACGATAATACTAAACAACACTACTGAGCCCAATTTTCAACCGGGCTACATATATATATATATATATATATATATATATATATATATATAGGAGACGTAACATTAGCCTGTATCGTTAGCGGTGTCATCGTTGTCTCATGTTTAGCAGCTGCAGGAAGTCCTCTAACCCGAGTTATGTCTCAGGTTAAAGAAATCAATGAATCCATCTGACTCCAAAAAGTCGTCTCTCTCCTCGCCAAGCTTCAAGTTAGCTTTATAAGTTTGAACCTTACAAAACTATCTCAACTAGCATGTAATAAATGAGCCTCTCTGATAGAGACATTTAGCCACAGACTATAGTCGTCATGGTAACAGCTGAATAGACAAACACATACGAAACATGCTAACAGTTAGCTAACAACATGCTGTAGACGCTAGCAGAGTCAGATTTGATCTAAATCCTGTAATCTTACTGAACCTTGTGAGTCGACGTCGTTCTTTGGCCTCTCACGTCTTTGTCGACTTCTCCGCCCTCTGACTGTTAATAACGCCAGAGTCGGTGAGCAGGTCAACATGTACAATTTAAAGTAGTGCAGCTAGACCTTAAGTGGGCGCCAAACCGCTCCAAACCAGGTCCCTACATGTTGTTGCTTTAAAGCCTTCCTCCTCTCAAAACAATCAAGAAGAAAATGATGTAAATGTGGCCGCTTCATTTCATTTAGTGAAACTGCAGCGTTTTGTTTACACGCCATAAGTGTTGGTTTGTGTGAGAATAATCATCTTTAGACTTTAATCTCCATGAATGGAGGACGACAAACAAACACAAAACCATCTCTGTGTGAAGCGAACATGGGGCTGAACTCTCCTGCAGCTCTAATCTGCAGCTTTACACCGACATGAGCACTTCAGACGGCTCTGAGTTGTGACAATTTGTACAGGAACGCACGTCAGAGCTTCTCTCACTATGAATTATAAAAGTTAAAATCCTTACTTTGTGTCCAGATTTTGAATATATCGTATAAAAAGTTGAACACAAAGTGAACATTGTAACTTCAGATTTCCTTTGATTCATTTCTGAACGTCCCCACTTCCACAGCGGTGAACCGGAGTAACAGATCAGATCAGAACGAGTCTGCAGCTTCCTTTACTTTGAGAGACACCAAAACGTGGGATGCCGATATTCTGCAGGGATGATTCATGCTTTAATTTTCTGTACGAGCAGATTTTGTCAAATCAGCATCATCGTAGATAATTCCTTCACATGGAGGCGGGGTTATCCGATCATTAAACAGACTGTATTAGCTCCTGTCCTCCTCCTCTCACCGCGAGACGGCTGCACGCTGCAATCAGCAGGAAGTGTCCAGTCAGCACATTTCCCCCAAAGGAAACACAGATCCTAAAGATTATCCCTACATATATCTGTGCTTAGCGCCTCGTAATGTTAATGAAAAACATAATTTCCCATGAAACTCGGGATGTTAAAGGCAGACATTCCTTTTCTTCCTCGGCTCTGTGCGATGAATTATTGAGATGCTGGAATAATAAACTGGTGGATTCAGGAGGTGATGAATGCTGTTTGCTCTTCAGTAGAGCTTTATCCTCAGAGTCCGATCGGAGAGTCAATATTTAAACTCTGAGCTCAAACAAACATCCGCACTGAGCCGACACTTCAGAGGCCGTACCAGAGAGTCGTCACCAACCCAGAATTCTTTATTCGGATATGACACCAGTAAAAACAAACGATATCGACACCCGTTTGTTACCATGGCAACAAGAAATGACCTCTTTGGCACCCAACTAGTTTATAAAATGATTCTTGATTTCCAGCCTACATTAGAAAGGGTCTCTCTGTATTTTCTTCTCCAGGACATTTAAAGGGATACTTCACCCATCTGCATTAAGCTTTGTATCATTAGAAACCTGCTAGTATTTTTGAATGGTCGTGCTTCCTGCCGTCATTTCCCCTGAGACGGGGTACTTTGTATTTCTAAGTCTGAAAAGGAGACTCCAATGATGCAAAAATCATCATTTTGCGTCATCGGAGTCTGCTTTGGTTAGAGGGGGTGAAACTACATCGCTACTTCCCCTACTGAAGCTACAGACCTATCACAGATCTGTGGGTGGGACTTCACTCCCAGAATCTAAACTCAACGTCCGCCATATTGCTTGAAAGCTATGCTAACAGGCTCCAGGGAGAAAGCTGATAAGAACCGACAATGGCGATTAAAGTATGTTTCAACTTCAAACTGATATGGATGAAGGGGATTTTGAAAGTTGTTACGGCCGCAGCCTCGCCTCGCTCCTTTGAGTGGCTTGTGTGTGTGTGTGTGTGTGTGTGTGTGTGTGTGTGCGTGCGTATGTGTGTGTTTGGCTTGCGGCTGTAAGTGTCAATTTTCAGGTAGCGAATGGCATGCTACCTGGGAGAGGAAGGCGGCCAATCAGAGAGGAGGAGGAGAAGATTTAAAAAAGCTGCCGCTGCAGTTATGGGGAGACTGCTCCTAACAGAGACATGTCGTCTGTGTGTTCTGAATATTGTGTTGTGTGAATTGAGGTATTCTGTAGGCCTATTTATTCTGGTGCACTTGTGTTTCACCCAGGTAGGTTAATTTCTTTGTTATTTCACACTAGGTTAGGGGTGCTGTTTGGTTGTATTATCATTTGGGTTGTTAAGAGTAGCAGGTTAGGTTTTATGTTTATTTCTTTGTACTCACAAAGTTTAGTTCTAGATTTTAAAACTCTAAGTTAGAGTCTCTTTCTGTTTTACTTCTTTATTGATTTGAACAGCACCCGTCGGCCCTAACCAGTTGCCTCATCTTATATTGTGTCACAAATAACTTTATTTTACCATCAACATCTGGTTTTATGTCACTTCCTTTCCCCTACACGAGCTGGGTCGTAACAATGTCTTGTACTCGAATCAGACGTTCGTGGCTATCTCTACAAGCCGCAATATAGCAGCGAGGCGGCTGATGCAGACAGGCTTATGCTGCAGCCGAGATAGGAGACCCGCCTGTCGCCGGCTGTGAGGATGAGGAGCCAGGAGCGGCTCAAGCTTGGGCAGACTGGTGGTGTCAGTGCTCTCACTGTTTGCCTATGGACACAGACATAGAGTCCGTTTGCTGCCAGGAATTTTCAAGATGCCAATTCCTTCTGGAAGAAATCTCAGAATCAGTTGAGGAAACGGCCATATGTGTTGAAGTTAATGTTTGTAAATAGAGGGCCTTAGTGGGAGTGACCTGCAGTGCTGTGCATTCTGGGAGTTGTTGTCTTTCATCCACGTGAGCAAAAAAGACACTTTCTGCCTTTTCTAGGTCAAGAAGGCACCAACTTCAAAATGTATTTCACATTTCTACTACATATATGATCCAATGTCAATACAGATTCATGTTTCAACGATATCCCTTTAATAAACGTCAGCGTTTGCATAGTGATGTGAAGCCGTCAACAGACCACAGGTTGGGACCAGGTCACATTTATGTCTCTGTCCTCTGCTCTCTACCTGTTTGCAACAGACACAGACGAAGCGTGTTCATTTTAAAGACATGCTAAAGGGACTAAATAAACATATTTATTATTGGACCTTCCTCCCAGTCACGTGACTGAAAACTACAAATATGAGGCCTCTTCTTAATTTCATTCACTAAATGCGCAGTGTTTAAATTCCACCAGCAGGGGGCTCTCAATCAAAACAATAACAAAAAGACGATGTTGAGGCTGATTCATGGGAGTTCTCTCTGCCGGCTTGTCCCCTTGCATATAAAAGTTGTTTAACTGAGGGGCTAGAGAAAAGAAGAATAACATACTGTACTCACTGCTTATTTGAATGTCATGTAAGAGTTTTTAGATCCCGCTCATTTCGTGTAAATTTACATGCAGTGTGAAGCTATGAGCTAAAATCTACAGAGCGCTAACATTAGCATGCTAACACAACAATGCAGCGCGAGTTGTTTTGATTTCATGCTGGTGCTCAAGGGCGACATCTAGTGGATCAAAAAGTCACCTATTCTTCCTTTAAGCAGATGTAGGGCATTGCATTACTTTAATAGAAATGTGCACAGAGACCCAAATGGTTTTTGGACCAGGCTGTAAATGTTTTTTTATTTCTGCTGTTGGGTCTCTTTGGGGATTGACTCACTTTTGAAGACAGCCTCAAGTGGACACTCCAGGAACTGCACCTTTTTGTACTTTAGACTCTCACAGAGAGGGGGCCGTCTGTCGGCTGCAGACAGATATTATTGGCTCCCAAAGCCTGAAGGGCTGACAATGAAGAAGCTCTGTTGTGAGCCAAACGGCCTCCTCTGTCCTCGTCGTGACATCCATTCTGATTCCTCCGTGGTCGTTGCAGCAGTTAAATCTAATTCGATCATGGGGATAAGAGCCAGTTCTCAGCTGCAGCTCGTGTCACTGAGATGAAGAGTCTGAAATGATTCAGGGCTTGAAGCAGAAGCAGCAGGTACTTTAACTCGGGTCGTGTCCCTGAGCAGCTGAACATCCATCCACAGGCTCACCTGGAGGAGGTTAATGTGCGGAGCAGCAATAGGACCTGTGTTATCCGTGGTTTGGCTCTGCTCCAGCTCAGGATTTGTGCTAACATGACGCCGTCTCTATACATTTTAATGAAGTGCACTCCGGATCAGGACGATTCATCGCAGGAGGAAGGACAGGAATGAGGCCGATTGTCGATGTCGCTCAGTCCGCCTCCTGTGTGCTAATGTGTGCAGAGATGGTTCATGTGAGAAAGTGCTGATGATATAAAATAGATTTTTTATTATCAGAATCAGAATCACTATTATAACCAGTGTTGGGCACTTTAGTGAAAATAAGTAATTAGTTACAGTTACTACTATCAAAAAGGAGTTATTAACGGAGTTACTGCTTTGTTAAAGTTACTATTTACTGGGGAAAGAAACTCGAGCGTGACTGTTTTTGCTTGAATCCTCAAATTAGTGTTCACATTATGAAGTGTTGCTGTGCAGAACGCCACTGTGACAAGGTCACTCCGCCATTCATCTCCCTCCACATTAGACTAAATTAAATGAAATCTGCCACCAAAATGTACATTATCAGCGTGCTAGATCGCATAAAAGTCTGATGTCAAGGTCGTTCTTCAAAGGTCTCTTAACGTTTCTGAGGCCTGACAGCAGATTCTTCTCTTATCTCCACTGTGACATTCAGGCGGCGTGCTGTTTGACGTCCATTGTTGCAGAAGTAGGATGTCTCCCTGCAGAGAGAGTGGACAGGGTCACAGTAATGTCACCTGTCACAGCTCTGCACAAACTTTACTCCTCTGTGGATTTCTGCAGGGCGACTGTTCCAGAAACATCAACCCGTCCTTCCTCAGACTCTGCAAGAAACATGTGACCTGGACTCTGCTGGAGCATCTCATGTAGATAAGATGTAAAGTGTTTCTCCATGTTGTCCTGATAACAGAGCGAGCTGCCTCATCTTTGGGTACATTAAAAGTCGTCCGTCTGTGTGCCTGTAGCATCATTAGCATACGGGCGTGACCATTGACCTCCTGCCCATGTGGAGCTGCAGCACAGACTCTGCAGCGTGAATCCCCAGGCGTCAAGGAGAGCCAGGTTCAGCAACAATTGGAGATGACAGCTCATTTATCACGGCGAGGTCTCCGTTCCACTGAATCGAGCTCCTTCTCCACCGTACGCCGCGTCTGAGGGCGTAATTAAAAACAGGAAGACGTAAACAACTTCAATGACCAGTCCTCTTCACAGATACACTGCGATTAAAAACACTCTTTAGTGAATGAAAGATGAAACGGAGCTGTGAGGAGACGCTTTCATTGTTCTTTTATTTGTGTGATTGTGTGGGAAAGAGATAAGCCTGCTCACTGTGGACAGAAGAAAGCTGGATAGTCTGGAGTGCGTGCACACACACACACACACACACACACACACACACACACACACACACACACACACACACACATGAATGTTGTCTTGTTTTATGGAGACAGAATTTTAAAGGACCTAAACCACAAACTGGTCAGAGCTGCACTGTCAAAACGATTCTTTTTGGACTAAGTGGGAACCTCTGTTTTTGAAGAATGAGGCCCAGTGTTTCCCAGACATGAACGATACTTGGTCGGGCTTGTCGGGCTTTGTCTCACATCTCGAGTTAAAACTGAAGCTTCATGTGACACGCTGCCCTGCTGGGTCCATTACTGGTGCGTGAGCGCAGCCCTGAGCAGCTGTAAACACATCACAGGAGAAATACAAGATTTCAGGAGAACTACAATATCTCAGGAGAACTACAAGATCACGAGGACTGCAAGATCACAAGAGAACTACAAGATCACAGGAGAACTACAAGATCTCAGGAAAACTGCAATATCACATGAGAACTACAAGATCTCAGAAGAACTACAAGATCACATGAGGACTACAAGATCACATGAGGACTACAAGATCACATGAGGATCACAAGATCTCTGAAGAACTACAAGATCACAGGAGAACTACAAGATCACATGAGGACTACAAGATCACATGAGGACTACAAGATCACAGGAGAACTACAAGATCACATGAGGACTACAAGATCACAGGAGAACTACAAGATCACAGGAGAACTACAAGATCACAGGAGAACTACAAGATCACAGGAGAACTACTAGATCACAGGAGAACTACAAGATCACAGGAGAACTACTAGATCACAGGAGAACTACTAGATCACAGGAGAACTACTAGATCACAGGAGAACTACAAGATCACAGCCACAGGCTGGAATAAAGAGAACAACTTGCTAACAACCTGTAGCTTTGTCTTTCTGAGGATGATTTGTTGTTCATTCTGTTTTGACGTCTACTAGCAGGCGTTGTAGCTCATAGCTTAAGGTTTGGATACAGATCGACTGTTAAATCGAGAGCTTTGCATTCAGGCTCATCTCCCTCTTGACCACGGTGGTCCAGTACAACGCCCTCATTACCACTGATCCTGCACCAACCAGACTCAATCAGGTCTAACATGAAGGATTAGAAAACAGCAGCAGAGTCAGTCCTGTGCATCCCCAGCCTCACAGTAACAGCAAACAGGAAATGAAACCTGATCAGTGGTTTCTTCTGGTACAAACACTCAACCATCCAGCCCCTAGGACATACAGTACTCTGTGTAACTGATGTATGTACAGTTTGATAAACCAGCAGCATAAAAAACAAAGCTTATCTACAGCAGGTTAGCAGAATCCTGATAGGAGACACATTCAGGTTGTCATTTAAATTTTTGTGAAAGAGAAGAATCCTTTATTTTCAGATCATTGGACAAACAAACACACACACACACACACACACACGCCAGCCATAGAGCAGAGCTGCTCTGAGTATTTCTGTATTTCTTGTGTTCAGTGGCAAAATGGTCCAAATTCTGACAAAGAGGATTTCCAGAAAGTAGGCCGTGGTAGAGCCAGGAGCTCCGTCACACGCTGAATAATGATGAGTTCTCCTCTGTGGGAACTTCAATGTCCCCAAACTGTGCTTCTGCTCGACTCCACTGCAGCCTGACAGCTTGTCTGTGAAACAGTGCCAACGTGGAAAACCTTCAGAGCAGACAGAGAGGAGTTCATTTTAAGATGTGTGGTGTAAGAGATGCTCAGCTAGTGGTTTGAGGTTTAATTACATGATTCAGTTCAGGAGAATATGTCTTTTTATTTTAGCACAACACAACATAAAACACAGAATAATTACAACACCTTCAGTCTACTTTTAAAGAAACCAGCCCCTCAGACACAGATCCTCCTGCAGGAGCAACAAACCTGAAACTCCTTTTCCTCGTTTCAAGACGCATTTTGGGAACAGATAACGTTATGTTTTGTGAACGGGTTGCAAAGTGAAGGCTGAAGCTTCCAGCCCGTTTCACATGATTACAGTTAAGTATGAGGGAAGCATGTTAAAGGCAGGGTTGGTAATTTTCTAAAACTAACATGATTTTGAAAGTACCATTCCTTCAGTGCTCCGTCTGCGCTCAGTGCTCTAATTTCTGTCAAGACCTAAAGACAATTTCAACCAGAATCTTGGATCTGGAGGAAATTACCAACCCTACCTTAAAGTATAGCCTTATAGAAAAGGACTTTCCAATTCTGAGGCAATGCAGGCCAGTCGACTCGATCATACAGAATACAATGATGAGTCAGAGTCCTGAGATTTGTTATGAATCCCAACAGACCATGATATACCTTATCCAAAGATTTTAGGCACTGAGAAAGTAACAGCAACAAGTCAGCAAAAGAAAAACAAGATTTGTTTCTAAATAAAAACCCAGCTGCACCTTAAAGAGGACATATTATCCCCCTTCTCCACCTTTTCAAACAGTCCCCTGTGGTCTAAATGAAACATCTGTGCTGTGCTTTTGTCAAAATATAACATGAATCAAGCACCAGAGGAGGTTTGTGACCCTGTATAAACCAGCTCTCTCAGAACACTCCATTTTGGTGTGTGTGTGTGTCTCTTTAAATGCAATGAACCCCCCCCTGAGTTTTCCCCGTAGTCATCACTCCTTCACTAGCGAGAATAAAAATGGCGGACCAGCGTAAAAGTTTTGTTCTAGGCTGGGGGTGGAGTCCATGGGTGGAGATACCAGGGGAGGAGAGGGGATTTTATTTTTTCCAGAATCCCACTGTGACATCACAAGGAGAGCACATTTGAAACGGAGCCTTTTTCTCTGTGTTGTAAGACTTATGCAGACCACAAACAATGGTTGTTTTGGATGGCTTTATTTCACATTTTGTGGGTCGGTAGACACTCAGGTCAGCCACAAATATGTTCAACAATACTTTAAAAGTGGATTTGTCATAATATGTCCCCTTTAAGCTTCTTTATAAGTTTCTGAATATGAAGCTTGAAAGAGGGAATAAATCATGAAGACAGAAACTTTTACTTTGAGTGAACTTCCTGACTTTTTTACTGTTACTCATCTTTTATGATGAATTTCACCATCCGTGTTGGAGAACTCTTAAAGGCTTCATGGCTGATAAAAAAAGAAATGCTCCAGCAGTGTCTTCACTCATATGATTACTGTGAAGTCATTTCTCTTTCTCTCTCAGAATCTTAAATTGCCTCAGAGTCCTAAAATCTGTACATCCTGACACCGAGTCCGACCAAAAAACTGTAATCCTTTTCCAAAGAATAAAAACAGGAGAACAACAGATGCAGTCTGTGTGTCTGTACCTCTCTCCGGATAATTTCTCTGTAGTCTCTGATTCCCTCTGCACCTTTTCACCTCTGTTATATTTCCAATCTCTCACTCGGCCTCTGACTCGACCCTCCTTTTATGTTTCCTCTCTGTCTCTGCTCCACCGGCCGTCAGTATTGTGTCCGTCCTTGGACCTGAACCGAGCCGAGGAAACCATCTGAGCCATCCTTATCTCGGGTAATGGAACTAAATTGGTCTCATCCTCCTCTTTCTCCTGCGTCCTGACTCTCCTGACCTTCAAGGAAACTCTGCAGCCGTTTTAATGAAAAGTGAGTTAAATAGAAACATTCAGTCCTGTAGTCTGTGCAGCAGATTTTAATATCATAATGTCCAATGTTAACTCCCCAGAGTAAAGAGGACACTAATTCAGACTAAATCAACTGTTGACATTATTTTCTGTGCAGAAATAATTGAATCATTACCTCCGTCACAGAATCATTTCAGCACAATGACCTTGAATTTGAACAGACTTCTTCCCAAAAGGCTTTTTTAAAACATCCTTACAGTAAATGTCAGTCAGTCAGCAAGCAGCAGCAGGAGGATATCACCCGAGGGCTGAAGAGTAAAGGGCAAATAGTGTGTGTGTGTGTGTGTGTGTGTGTGTGTGTGTGTGTGTGTGTGTGTGTGTGTGTGTGAAATACTAAGACTGGATTCTCACTGTGCCAAACTTTTTCTTCAAGTTTTTGTCAAGAAAAAATAAAAAGTTTTCTGATTTTAACTCGCTCTGCACACTTTCTCCGGACTGGTGCTTAGCTTAGCAGAAAGTGGGCGTGTATCATCTGTTTGTATTGAATTATTCATGTTCCGGGGTTGAAGCTCTGGGCCCTTGAACTAGCATAAAAAATGTCACAAGCGCCACACGATTGGTTGATCACAGCACGGGCAGGTAACATCAAATGTGTCTGCCATGTTATTTGTACCGCTCATAACATGACACTCAAACTTAAAACTAAGTGTGAAGCTTCGTTTGGGATCTCCAATCAACAGGAAACAGTTTAGCACCCTCGGCAAGCGGAGCGAGGTACATGTAGCTTTGGTCAATGCTAAGCAAGTGTAACATGTTCATTCAGAGATTGTGAATGTGTTGTGTTTGCTCGTGTGAGGGATGTTGCCGTTACTGTTGTGAGTGTCTTTGACTGTGTTACGTTGATCGTAAATGTGATATGTTGTTTGTTTTGAACTTATCCTGTTGTTGCAGTGTGTAAGTATGTTCCAAGTGGCAACCTCCAGCAATTGCTGTGGTGTAAAATGCTGCAGTTCCTCGAGTGTCCACTAGAGGCTGGTCTGCAGAAGCACAGGAAGTCACATACACACCCATTCTAAAAAGCCTGTTTTTATAGCAGAGATTAACATGTTTACAGCCTGGTTCAAAAAAACAAATAGGTCTGATTAGCTCATGTCTCGATCGACACACACTGTACGGGGGGTGAATGTTTTGATGACTCATCAGTTTTGATTTGATGAAGGATAAGAGTTATTCACAATAAGGCGTGTAGCTGACCTAGTTAGACTGAGACAGCATTTCCAGCATGGAGACCGCCATCGTAGGGACTCCAGCGCCCCCTGCAGGGACAGACCAGAGATGTCACTAAGGCTTCAAATCTTGTACATATTAGTCTTTTAATATTTGATGTTTATGCTTATCAGTCAAACTCCTTCTATTTGTGAGCAAACCTGAGCGATAAAGCTGCCCCCGTTAAATAAACATTTATCATAAAGAAATCTTTTAACCTCAACATAACCACAAACATCCACAGGGATTTCTGTTTTAACTCAATGGGGAACAGGTTCTTTTAATATGTAATTCCTTGTCCTTAGATCATCTATAAACAGAGGTTTTGGTTATTTTAGAGAGATGATTACTAAAGTTACATGCATCTGGCAAATCTCTCTTTCAGCACCATGGAGAGAGCCCCAGTTTGAAAACTTGAAGCTCATCAGTTTTTTCTTACGTTTTTTCTGAAGATGTTCTGAATAAGAGTTCGAAGAAGACTCTTCATCAGATTCACCAACATGTTTTTAAATGACTTATTGTTTCATCCCACAACCACCGCGTGACGCCCAGCCACCACCATCGGACTGTGTCGTCCCCTCAACCACCGCTGTCTTCTTTCCTGCACGGCCTGCTCCGACCTCCACCTCAGTGGAGAGGAAGTGTGGACAACAGGAATGAAAGGAATACAAAGGAGAGATCTTGTGTTCTTAAGATTAGACTAAATCATCAGGATCCTGGTGGGATAGTTGAACTATTAAGTTGAAAGCGTTTGCATGTTGTTCACAATTAGCATAGGTAACCGCCCAGCAATGCCCATAAATGCCCATAAATGCCCATAAAAGGGCGTGAGAGCAGGGCCTTGCAGACACACAGAAACACACGCTGGTTGTGGAGATGCCTGATGGAGGGCTGAAGATGTCGCCGGCAGAGCAGCGGAGTCCTAACAGAGAAGAAAGTTGATGAGTTGTGAGCTGGAGGTACGACCGCAGGAGGTCACAAGCAGGCGAGCGGTTTTGTTCAGCGGAGTGAAGGACGGTTACATGGGGACAGACAAAAAGCTCTTTTGATAAAAAAACCTTTCAGGATAATCATTTTAACTGTAGCTGAATTTAAATCCATTAAATATCATAAATTAAAAACTTTAATCCTGTAAATGTTTTTCTTTTACGTGGCCGTGATACTCTGTCGTCCTCAAAAGAAAGATTTACAGTTTGACTGAATCATCAATGACTGAGAGGAGGAGGACTCTAAGACCAGCATCTGGTCTCACATCACTGAGCCTTCACATGTGGAGTTCAGTTCAATGCAGAGTCCTCAATGAAATGTTAGAATCACAAGCTAAAGATCAAGTGGTGGTGTTAGCAGCAGATAAACTCCAGTCTCCGTCACACTGTGAGAATCAGGTCTGGTTTAAAGGACTGACATGACCCTCTTATCTGAAGACCTGATGCAGTCTGACAGTGTGTCTCCTCCACCTGTGTGTCTGGATGAAGAAACTCTTAAAGGCTGATTTTCCTCTCCTGTCTGATTCCTGATAGGACGCTTGGCTTTCTGCGTCTGCAGACATGAAGAGAGGCAGCGGTGAGTTACAGATCAGAGGTGTGTGTTTTTATCTGACTGCAGGATGGATTTCCTCCGATGCACGGAGTCCACAGCAGCTGAAACATTGAGTCAGAACTGATTTCAGCTCCGTCAGAAAACACAGAAATATAAAACAAACTGTATGAGGGGTCAGTGTAGTCGTTTTCACATGTGCACTCCTGAAAATATTAATATATAATATAACCATTTCAGGAGGATTGCTCCTGATATTCTCCTGATCTGGTTGTTCACACATGCACCTCACAGCTGGAGACGAGCCCTGTCAGACAGGAGGGGGGGGCGGGGGTCTCCTGAGGTAAGACGTGATGTAAAAAGAAGAGTAGAGTCCTCTATACGACGCTTTAATGTGAATATTTGCCTTTTTATCAATGCTACATGTGGTTCAACAGAATCAGCCTGCTAGCTAAGTCTTGCAAGTTGACCGCCAAGTCACGCTGGCGTTCAAGTTGGACATGTATGTTGCATTACCGCCACCTTCTGAAATTTGAATTAAAAAAGAACTTGACACAGCGTAATACATACGTCTCCCCTCTCATAAAATTGTCCGTTCTATGTTTCAGAATCACTTAGTCTGAGTCTGAATCCTTTTCTCAGTGCGCTGTGCTCATTGACAGGTTGGCGCCTGTCAATCATCAGTTCGTCAAGAGTCTTAGGACCCGCCTCAGCTCCAGCTCTCAGCCTGTCGTTAGGTTGACTAAAAGTAAGGCTGAGACAGCATTTC
Source organism: Labrus bergylta (assembly GCF_963930695.1). Lineage (NCBI taxonomy): Eukaryota > Metazoa > Chordata > Actinopteri > Labriformes > Labridae > Labrus > Labrus bergylta. The sequence goes on along the minus strand of NC_089215.1, from coordinate 15,235,493 downwards.
CAGCATGGAGACTGCTGACGATGAGCCTCCAGCGCCCCCTGCAGAAACAGACGGGTGATGTCACTCAGGCTTCAAACACTCATATTTACAGTCTGTGCTTTTCATGCATGTTGTTTGATCTTTCTCCTTCATACATTCATTGTCAAAACGTTTATTTCCTCCACCAGAAAGGGCCGCTCGATTATGGCAGAAAGATTCTTAAACATGATTAATTCTTAGTTTTACTCCTCACAGTTGTGCTCACCTGCCTTCTCTCAGTCACTCAGTGCTTTTCCCCTCACCCCGCCTCTGCTCCACTCTCTGCCTGCCAGCCACGCCCACCTCATCAGCCGACTCTGCTCACCTGAGCACACAGCTGCCTCTCGTCTGCTCTGACTGCCAAAACAAAACATCCAACAGGACTGTTTGATGATTGTCAACAAACAGAGATGGTAGAACATAGCCTCAGATCATGCAGAATATTCAAACACAAAAGGTAAGTAATGGCATCATGGTTGCAGGAAGTAGGACGGATGGACGCCAATGTGAAGAGCTTCTTGGAGGGGGTAGAAAGTACGCAAGGCAGGAAAGGGATATTTAGATGCGGCGGGACTTGACGAGCAGATTTGAGTACTGACACAGTGAAGGAGAAAGGATCCTGCAGGTGGCGTAAAACAGAAGAAGTAGAAAATGTAAGAAGAAGAACACAGAGACTCCAAGATTGTTTTTTCGCTTCATGCAAGGCTTTCATCACTCTTTGATTGATACCTGGTACGGACGCTGGCTGCCTCTGACCTCTGACCTCTGAACCACGCTCATCTCCTGGTAAATATTTCTGCCTTCTGACCCTGACCTGGAGTTCTGCCTTTGTGTCCTTGGATCCTGTCTGCTCCTCCCCTGGGCTGCTTGATGTTTCCCTGCATCGATCCTACAGTGTGAGTTTTAAAGCATGCTCTCCTGGGGGTCGTTGTGGTTCAGTGACGGCGTCTGAGAGGCCACGCTTGCCTTGACGTGTGGTCACGTACTTGCTGGCTTTTCAACCCTCTGTCTGGTTCCGACCTGTCTTCTGCTTTCCTGCTGCCTCCTTCACCACGTCCTCTGTCCGCTGCCCCACGCTGTTACACTCTGTTGAACTTTTGTCTGCTGCATTTGGGTTCCAACAAATAAGTCAAACAGGTCCAGCCCCCGCGTGAAAATCTACAAACAACGTCTTCCCCAATAATCGATTCTGTCCCCGTCATGATCCATCGTTGAAAATTAAACGGTATCCCATTTTTATGAGAATCATCCTCCAACCTCAGACGCGAACACAAACAACCAAATGTCCCACAAAGACAGAAGACGCCATTCGTCTCTGCTGAGCTTCCCTCAGAAACACAAGCGTCCCCCGACACAGGTGGGAACTCGTGAAGCATACTAAATGTTGAGCAGCTTTTCCTCTCCTCAGCTGTCGGGGACATTGTAACGCTCATTAGGATGGCCGAGCAGAGAGAGCTGGATTAAGACCAAACAAAGCACCTGGTCCTGGCAGTATCCCCCCTCCTCTCATTATTCATGTCTTTATCATTCAGTCTGTGCACCGAGCTGCAGTCGTTACTTATTAATATACCAGTGTTCTTAAGGCCAGTCGAGCTCTAATCGCTCCACTGTGACGGATGGCTTTTCAAAGAGAAAGTGACAGCAAAATAATCCATAAAGCCGGGCAGCACGGCGCCTTTAAGGGCCAGTTTACACACGCAATTAATGCTGCAGAGCAGACGCACACATCAGTCTGATCCAGTCAATTACTCTCTGACTGCTCGGTAACAAAGTGCCACATGTGGAGAAATGAGATCAATCCAGAGTGTAATGCAAAAACAACCTGTCTGAGTGAGAGCGTGCACATGATGGAGAGAAACGACCAAGAGGAATAAGCAATGAAGATTTAAGAGTTTGAGCATGCTAAACACAACGCAAGGAGTTACAGAGGAACAAGCCGTCCTGTGGATCATTAAATTCAAGTCAAACATTTAAATCCTGGGGCTGAACTGTCAGACGCTCGGTCACATATAAACTTCTAAATGATGGCTCATTAAATGTGTTTGTCTGCTGTGAGAGTCTGCAGCCACCCAGACGTCTCTCTGATGTCAGAAAACACAACCTCCACATCTGCTGGATTAACGAAGCCGGACAGGTCAACCTGAGACACGATACAGACGCAGAAATAAAATTTATAAATAATACATCCTCATATGATCCTGTTAAACTCAGACTAAAAAACACTGATAGTTACTGGAAAGTTTGCACAGAGTCCGTGTTCCCATGAGCGCCGTGCACTCCGGACCTGATCGCCCCCTCTAACGCTCCTGTTTCCACATCACGCGCCACGGTCCGTGGAGCGTCCAGCAACAAAGATTCACCCTCTTGCTTCTTAAAAACAGAAAGTATTGATTTTCAGAACATTCAACAAATGTTGAAACAGAGACATTTTTTAAAATAATTTTTGGATTGTATTGGCCAGCAACACGTTTCTAAAAAGAACAGGGTCATGTTTACTTCTCTGTCACATCACCTTGTTTTCATCCTAAATATCATCATCATCTTCGTCATCATCATTAAGTTCATAGGTATTCATAAAGAGCTGGGTCTTGGGCTTTAGCTTTTTCTTAAAGGTGCAAAGGGAATCTGCAGATTGAATGGAGTTTGGAAGTTTATTTCACCAACAGGGGGCAACAGAGGAGAAGAGTGTAGTTAGAGACTTAGGACCCTGTTGTGAAGGCTGGATCAGACGCTTTTCATTGTCAGAGCGTAGTGGGCGGGAGGGAGTGTAGACCTGGATTATAGAGTTTAGGTAAGGACGAGTCGTTTTTGTCGCTGTTTTGTAAGCGAGCAGCAGAGTTTTAAATTTGATGTGAGCAGAAACTGGGAGCCCGTGTAAGGAGATGAACAGAGGAGTGACGTGTGATGTTTATGGTCAGTTGAAGACAAGTCGCTCTGCGTCGTTCTGGGTCATCTTCAGGGGTTTGATGGTGACTGTAGGAAAACCTGCCGATGATCAATGTGTGATATCATAAGAGTCTGTACCAGGAGCTGTCACATGCTCTGACAGGTCTGCACCTCCTGATGTTGTTCAGGACAAATCCACATGACTGGGGTCAAGGCAATGTGAACCTTAAATGTTATCTGGTCATCAATCATGAAACCTAGTGCAGGTTCCTGAAGGATCTGTATGTGTTTGTCTTGATGAAATGAAAAGAAATAGGAGGTCGTCTACCTGGCAGCTCATATTAATCCTGAACCTGTTTCTGTGTTTTTAATGAAGCCTTCACTAATGAGCAGGTAACTTCCATGAGCGCTGATGCACCTTCACACCATCACAGATTCTGACTTTGAACTGAGCGCTTATAACGAGCCAGAGGGTCCCTCTCCTCTTCGGCCCGGAGGAGGATGAAAGTAAAAGAGAATTTCACACTTTGACTCATCAGACCTCAGGACAGTTTTCTGTTTCGCCTCGGTTCATCTTAAGTGACCTCAAGCCCAGAGAGGGCGGGGGCGTTTCTGGATCTGGTTTATAAATGGTTTCCTCTAAGCATGGTGGAGTCGCAGATATCATAGATATGGACTGTGTTCATCAACAGTGGTTTCTGAGCGCGTGCAGTGATGTCTGTGTTTAATGCAGGGTCGTCTGATGGTCTCAACATCAATGCCGTCTTGTCCCCTGCAAACATCTCTTCAGATTATCTGAATTTCTCTATGACATCATGTTCTGCAGACTGTCATGAACGGGAAAAACAAAGAGCGGGACCCAAGTGCAGAAACCACAAAATATTTATTTCAAACAAAAAGTTCCTTAAATTCCAAAATTCCAAAAGGAGAGCACAAGCCACGAGGAAACCACACAGGAAAAACTACCAACAACTAACATACAACAACTTACAATGATCTGACAACACAAGGGAAGGAACACACAGGGGTAATCAGACACAGGTGAGGACAATGAGGAAACACTGAAGACACAGAGAATTCAAGAATGTAACAACAATACACACAGAACAAAGAGAAACACAAGGATAAGAAATTACAAACTAAAACCGGAAACACTAAAGACTAAACTAGGAAACATGAACACACAAGGGAAACAAGCAATGCTACGATAGATAATCATCAAGTAAGACTGAAAAAATGACAACTAAGCAACAAAGAATGATAAATTAAAAGAAGGAAATCTGAACACTGAAATACCCAAAATACAAAACTAAACCAGAAGCGCATGACACAGATGATGAAATGCACATATTCATTGCGTTGTTGGACCATCTTTCCTCAGCTGTTTTTTTTTTTAAAGCATTGCACAACTTTTCCGCTCTTCTGTCTCAACTCTTCTCATGGATGTTTCCTGTGTCAAATTCAAAACAGTTATACCATTTTACTATGGGATTAATAAGAGCCGATTCAGTGAAGAAAAAAAAAAACAGTTTTTGGATTTAGGAGGGACACGTTCCAAAGACAAACACGGAGACAGCAGACATAGAAACTGAGACTTAGAGCTCAGGGGCATTCTTTATTTTTGTTTGTTGTGATTTATATCGTTACCAAAATATTGAACTTATTGAAGTTATCTCACATCCCATTTTTGTTCTCAGGCCTCGTGCCGGCCTATTTAAGACCCCAAGGTGTGAACAAATGTGACGTTTAAATCCAAAACAAAAGCAGGAAGATCGTACCTGCACAAAGTCTACCAATCCTAACATCCACATATTGATTAGCGGGAGTTAAAGCTGCGGTGGAGATCAAGTTAAAAAGATTGCACAGATAAACCGGAGTTACTCCAGAGCTGAGTGAAAGTAATTGGATTACTCGTCTGTGTTTGATGGGCTCAGAGGATTATGTGGCTAAGCTGATGACAGATTACTCTGTGAACGTTGTTTCCTCTGAACGTTACCGAGCAACGAGCTGAAGTTATCAGGAGATACGCCGGTGTGACTGAACCCGTCTTTACTCAGTGGATCTGAACCTCGTCAACAAGTCGTCCACATGTTAGTCAACCTCTTTATTATTCATTTTCTCTCCAAACAGGAAAGAAGCTGAGACCACTCTCTCTTCTTCTGCAGTCTCAAACTAACGGCTCCAATGCGATCCAGTCTCGCAGAGCCGCTGAGTTTTAACGACCTGTTTCCTCATTGGACGCTCATATCTGTCAGGTAGATTGTCATTTCAGGCGAATGGGGACAGTTTATCCACTGCTGACAGCTCAGTAAGTGCCTGGATTTAGCTGCAATCAATCAGCGAGGTTTTTCCATTTAGTTGTCAGGAGGGGAAATCGCAGAACAATTGTTTACGCCCCCCCCCCCCCAGCCCGCTCTGCGAGCCGAGTCAGCAGAACGTGTTCTTTAATACACACGTGTACTTCCTCTGAAACATGTCGCCCCCCCGTCACTCAGCTGGAAATGACTTCATAAATCAGCTCACAGTGTCAACACAGAAACATGTTTATTACACCTCCCTCTCTGCTGATTGTATTTCAGACGCAGGATCTGTCCTCCATCGTGAGAGCAGACTCAGGAAATCAAGAGCTTTTCTTACTCCCTCATCAGCGTGTTTCCATCTCTGATCCTGACTGAAGATTGATTCTCACCACATGTTCCCGAAGCCTGTGATTTATAGACTCATTAAAGAGACTCTCACCTGTTTGAGATCTCAAGATCTCTTTACCGGTCATTAAGACGTCTGTTCAACAACAACATACATCTTCTGTGGCTCTCAATGAGCTCCGTATGGCACATGTAGGCTGAGTATATTTATATATATATATATATATATATATATATAAATATAGTAAACACAGCCTGTTATGTCCTCCGTATACTCAGAGACATCATGTGTGACACCCACTCTTCTTACTCCCAAGAAAAGTCCCCAGCAGAGTTTAATACAGATTTAAAGGTCCAATCAGTGAGATGTGTAGTGAGTGAAATGACAAAGTGACCTTACTCTATGATCAGACATTAAGGAAACATGCTATGTTGAAGTGCTGGTTTCTCTGACAACAGCCAGTATGTCCTCCTTCTAACTTTAGATTCTGCTCCTGAATGCTCTGGAAGAGAAGGTAGGTGGTTTTAAGACACCCCCACACGGCCGTTTTGGATGCCCCTCAGTTTGCCAGATATGAGACCAGTTATCAGGTCAAACCAACAGGTGTTGCAGCGATGGAAGCGGGCAAGAGAACTGGTTCAGATAGAAGTGATTGTACCCGACCTAAAAAGCCTCTGCATGTTTCTAATAAGCTCCACGAGCAGAAACGTGCTCAAACTAGGATCAATATTGGAGATGCTTTTGAAAAATGGAGAGAGGTTAGAACACAGAAAGGTTTACAGACCGATGCAGAGCTGGATAAACACTGAAGCTTCAGTGTCCACCACATGGCAACCTGCGTGAGCATCGGCTCTAGAGAGGAGGGGGGTGGAAACAGCTCTCTACAATGTTTAGAATTTAAACTGCAGTACCCATTTTAAACACTAGGTGTCAGAGTTACATATCGCTCCTTTAATGGACAGGAATCTTACATCTTGTTAAATGATTTAGTAAAAAGATATTTGTCATGTACTAATGAAGAAGTCAAAAAGTCAACCATATGATATCGAAATGATTGACTGAGTGACTGATTCGCTGTCTTCAACATAAATTAAACTGATTGTGGTCTGGAAATATGAATTCTACAACCTGTGTGCCAGTAAAACTTGAAATAGTCAGAATAGCCCTGTAAAAAATGGCTCCTTTCGGCTCCTTTAAATCCCAAACTCTGCCGTTTGCGAGGGAGTGTTTGGGGACAGTTTTAGTCTGAATGTGTAAAGAAAACAGCTGGGAGGAAGCTGATGAAGAGGAGGAACAACAGTACGACAGTATTCCTCCCCTGAACAGCTAAACCAAACCCGATTGATTTTTCCAGCTTTTTTTCTTTTTTTTTTAATCTCGGGGGGGAAATATGCAGCTGTTGGTGTTGTCCTGATGAGCGACGTCAGGAGCACAACGCTCACCAAAGGGCTGATGGGAATTGGAAGTTCACGTCTTACTGAATCACATTACAGTGAGTGACAATCGGCCGCTGATGTTCATTTGTGGTGATGCTGCTATCTCATTTTTTTTCCATTACAGTGAGCGAGGTTGTAATTTTGAGACGGGGTGGGTGGGGGGGGGGGGGGGGGGGGGGTGGAGGGGGGTTGTGTGTCTGAAGCGGACTGAAACTGTACACAGGAGCATCAAAGTCATCTGCTGCCGGCCGCACAGCGCAGCATCATGGGGGGGGGGGGGGGGGGATGCTGAGTTACCCCCCTCCCCCTCACTGTGACTGACAGACCTCTTTAGCTTTTAATCAACAGGCGGAGAAAGTGAGAGGACAGCGAGCAGCTAATGGAGCGATTTGTCTCAGTGTGCAGGATTTAATTCTCTGCAGCATCGTCTCGTCCTCCCCCTCCTTCTCCTCCTTCTCCTCCTCCACCTCGTCCTCCCCCTTTTTCTTCTCCTCCTGGTAGTCCTCATCCTCCCCCTCCTCCCCTTCAACCTCGTCCTCCTTGTCCCCCTCCCCCCTCCCCCTCCTCTTCCTCCTCCTCCTCCACCTCCCCCTTCCCTTCATCCACCTTCCCTCCTCCTCCCCCTCGTCCACCTCCTCCTCCTCCCCCTCCTCCTCCTGCTCCTTCCCCTTCTCTTCCTCCTCCTCCCCCTCCTCCTCCTCTTCCTCCTCCTCCTCCTCCTCTCACTCCGTCACACGCTGCTGTTTTATTCTGCAGAGATCATCAATCTCATCTGGACTCTACATCGTGTTTCTCACTAAAATGGGTCACATTTTATGTTATCATGAATAAATGACCACACGTCTTTGCTGCATCTTAATGTGTTTTGAATGAGGTCGTATTTGTATTTCAATCAAACCTTTATTATTTATGATTCAGTCTGACAGCTTTTCTCAGGCAGTCTGAGAATCAATAAAGGTGGGTGATACGACCTGAGATTCATATCACGGTATTTAGTTTGCTTTTTATATTGTGGTTGTATGGTGTTAAAGAGAATTGCACAAATTCACGTACTACGACCTCCCTTACCCCCTCAAACACGCCTGTGACACAGGTGAGACTAGCGACGCAGGTGAAGACAATCATGGCGATCAAAACTGGAGGGAAACATGTCGGTTGTTTCCTAAACCGTCCTGATTGGTCCAATATGCAGTATGTAAACAATGTGAGGTCCTCAGTATTACAAAAAAACCCGACTCTCGTACTGATTCTGGAAAAATCTAGAGTCTGCATCAGACCAGTCTCCCTTTGTCCTGTTTCCCACAATGCAAAGCGGCAGGTCAAAGGTCGACTTGACGGACAGCAGCGTTGATTCTCTAAATCATGAAAATCTAAATGAATCTCTCTTCAGCTTTTTTCAGACTCTAAGTGGACGCTACGCTGTAGCAGCGTTTGACATCAGCTGGGCTGTTGCAGTCGGATCAGTCAAACTTTCATACCGTCTCGCCTTTTTACCGGGGTATTCGGTATATGAAAAAAAAAATCTTCCTTTGTTGTCGCGATAACATTCACCGTTCATAACCTGGTTGCCAACCTGGGTTTTGAAAGTCTCTCAGAGAGAAAAAAAAGTTTAAGATGTCTTCCTGCGTGACGATTTCTATCGTGTTTAGTAAATTCTACAACGCGCAGTTTCTGTGCAGCTGTGTCGCATGAATAAGTCTCCCTCCTCGGCTAGCTTGACTCCGCTGGTCACTCTTTATCTTCAACATATGACTCTTTCAATCAAACGAGTACTCCACAAGGTTTATTTATGGAACAATATACCCCCGTTTTCTGTAAATGCACGACTATGACCTCATGAATAAGTCTCCCTCCTCCACTCTGATGTTAGCCGGTTACCTTTCCAGCAGGGCTATCAGCTCTTCAGTCATAGGGGCCACGGTATCGGGGGTCTAGATGGGAGCTGACCCCTGCTGGCGCATGCTGTGCACTACAACCCCTCACCTCAATACATTATATTTGAGTCAGTTTAACAGAAAAAGTAGCATTTGTATTTTCAACTGGATTTCTAAATACCCTGGTATAACTTAATACCGTGATGCCGCCCAAGCCTAGACTACAGACAGTATGCAGTACATACTACATACCACGTTTCAGTATGCAGGCAGTTTCAAAGACAGCCATAGAGACAGGAAGAAAAGATATACACGGGGGAATAAACACAAAAATAAAACAGGAAACACAAAAAAAAAGAAAACTCAGGAATATCAACAGAAAAGTAAACAGGAAACACAAAAACATCATAAACTAAACAGAGAAATCATAACACACTGCATGACATCAGGGAAGGTCACCGTTAAACCTAAAACGCTGTGTCCCGTCTATCTGTGTGTGAGGCGTCTCTGCCTGCAGGTCAGAGAGCTGGGTAAAGACTTCTACTGAGTCAGGATGAAAAGTCAAGAGATGTGAATAAACCTGGTGATGTATCAGGGACAGTTGTGTTTGTCGACCTGTGAAAGAGGAAACTATGAAAGCCTCGCTGAGACGCCGTCTAACCGCCTCTCTGTTAGCCTGAGGGGTTAAACTCTCTGCTCGCCGTCCGTCAGCCTGATTCATTCCATTAAGGTCTCAGCATGAAGCAGAATGGAACGGGGCCGAGGGGCTGCAGGCTGCCGCTGATCCTCCATGACACCCAGTGATCGATGACGGATGACGCTCACTCTGATGAAACCAGGCGGAGGATTAAAAACAGGGAGCCTCCGTAGCCTGCAGGGCTGCCGACACGTCGTCCGCTCGGCTCTCTGAACCCTCTGATTGGTTGATTCACTGCAGACCTCACACTGAAGAACACATTTGAATTATTAAGAATTAGTTTATAACCTTTCATCATATATAACCGGACAAAAGACTGAAGCTTTCAGACTGCGGACAGGTTGTATTTAAAGCTGAGCGCTCGCAAAGAAGGCCGTAACCAGCGTTTTGAAAATAGCGAGGGCCAGATTTTTTCCTTTAAATGTTTCTACCTTTCAAAAGGACCTAAAATATTTTCTCTTTCCCTAAAACCTCTGCTTTGAGATCCTGTTTTCTGCTCAGGTTCTTAACTTGATTTTACCTGTCTGACTTTAGAGAACAAACCAAATGACGTATTTTTGTAGGCCAACCCGGACGTAGCGTCGCCATGGGGTCCACTGAGAATCCGCCTATGGCAAACACATGTTTCTGATGCGTAGGCGTTTTGTTCAGCAGGATAATCTTCACACATGAACGCCATGTTTATGATGATTGAAACATTAATGCGGCCAGCAGAAGTAAAAAGCTAACGTTATGCTAAAGCTAACTACATCACGGATGATTTTGACGTCACTATCGCTATGCTTCAGACGATCTCAGATAAACTAATTAGAGTAGGTTAATAAATTGTTTATTAACCTAATATTTGCCTTTTATAGCTACAATTAAAAAATATTATGTATTGATAAATCTACAAGAGTGCTGAAAAACACGACTAGAGATAGCGTTAGCTAAGTTGCGCGTCAGACTGTGAACAACTGAAACACAAAGAAACAGAAACTGAAACAACAGGAGCACTGAGAAGGTTCTTAACATGATAAACACTTTCAGATATAACTGATGGCTTTAAAGACTTCCTTACCAGGAAGGAAAGGACGGATCAGAAAATACACACTTTGGATGAGTTTCAGAAACAGAACCCCCCCTCCCCCCTTCTTCCCCTCAATATAAAATGAGGATAAGAAGTGTCTACTTGACGGATGTGTGGGTGGAGGGTGAGAAGAGATATGAAGGGGGCAATATGAAGGGGCTGAGATGAATGAGGGACACGAGCCCAGATGCTCAGATAAATTATTCACTCTATTCTTCAGCTCGGTCCTGCCAGCTGCCTTTCATTGAGCCTGTCAGGTGCCCGCTAAGGGTGGCAGGAGGGAGGGGAGAAGAAGAAGAAGAAGTGTCACTCACAGCAGCAGAAGAAGAAAAGAGAGAGCGAGAGAGAGAGAGAGAGAGAGAGAGAGCTGGAGACACACAGAGACGGAGCGATAAAAAAACTTTGGTTCACATATTTCTTAAATCTGCAACTCAGCTCTCTTTCACAGTTGAAGACTCGGTAAATTTAGGGGGGAAGTTTGAACATTGGTGCATTTTTATTTTGGATTGGTTTATTTTCACACTTCACTTTGTCAGATGTTGTGTACTGCAGGCACCCACCACTAGTTGGTGCTGTAGCTCCGGTCAGTGAATGCAATCCGGACCTAATATTGCACTAAGGGTAGATGTACACCTGAGCCGTTTGGTCCGTTTGAAAAGACTCTGGTGGCTCAAACGAACGCTGGTGCAGACCAAAGAACCGAACGCTGGTCGGCTTAAAGACGGGGTCTCGGAGTTCTGTTCACCGTACGTGAGAAGGCATTCAATGGAAGTCAACCAAACAGCAGTGCATTGTGGGATGAATTTGGCCTTTGTAAAAGTATGTCAAATAGGTTTGCAGAGCATTGCTAAACAGATTTCAAGACTTAAATAACACACTACAGATAAAAACATCATTGCAAAACTAAAAAATAAATCACATTTTGGAACTGACTTTTGCCCTAGCTTGATGCTAGCTCATGGTACGGCGCTCGGACCAGAAGTATACGTCACGTGACCCGTATTTCAGTATATTGCTAAATGCATGCTAACGGTCTGGTTATTTAGTATGTGGTTTTGGACACAGCCTCAGTCTTCTCTCTTGGTTGTAAAGTTGTGAAAAAGTGAACGTCAGCTGGAGTTGAAAACAAGAGAGCTTTCACTGACACATGAAACTCAAAAAGAAAAAAAACACAGAAAAACTAACTGCGTCGATCGATTCCTTCTCTAAGAGGAAAAGATTACTCCGATTTAAGCAGACTGAGCTTTTCACTCTAAGACTCAAAAACAAAGACGTAAACTCAACATTCATCAGGAACTCTTTTTTAAATCCAGCAGCAGTCAGACTTTTGTTTCTGCTGCTGCAGATTAAAGCGTCGCTGTGACAGCTGATGAAGTCGATGTGGATGAATGAGCTCAGATTTCCTGTTACACCGTCTTTGAATCTCAACAGAGACGTTAACACTCGAGCACACACTCAGCCAGACTCTCAAAGAAACACACTTTAAGCCTCGCAGACGGCCGCTCTAAGCCTTCAGTGTGACCACAATCCTTCACTTCATCTCACCTCAGAGGTCGGCTTCGTTAGTTTTCTCGGAACATACCTTAAATGCAGCTGAGTCTTTAAATGGCCGTGCACGCTTCGATCCAAAATAAATGCAGATTAAAAAGATTCTCAGTCATTTTGAGTAAATGTTCTGCGTCTGTTCCACCGGATTTATTCCTAATGACTCCATGTGACACGTTAAAAATGTATTTGTAGTAATGAGATGTCGGTGAATCTACAAAACTAATCAGAAACAAACACATGATACAATGATGATGTTTATACATCCATCCTCCCCATGCAGGATCACACACAGTCTGTCTGCATCAGTGTGTGTTTTTACTGAAGTGCGGTGTGTGTGTCAGTGTGTTTCCAGTCTGATGGGTGCTAATTGCCGCTCAGTCCTGGTTCTAGTTCTGAGGTTCAGGTCTGCGGTCTGCAAACCACATCGACACCCAGAGCGGCTCAAACAGTCCTAACAAGCTCATCAGCCACTGACACAGCAGCTGTGTGTGTGTGTGTGTGTGTGTGTGTGTGTGTGTGTGTGTGTGTGTGTGTGTGTGTGTGTGTGTGTGTGTGTGTGTGTGTGTGTGTGTGTGTGTGTGTGTGTGTGTGTGTGGTTGACAGCCTCCTGATCTGAGCAGACTAGCACTAATGGACGCCAGTGTTTGAATGCAGAAAAGTAATTATGTAGAACTCTCCTGACATTAGCAAACACATTGAAAACAGATTGAATATATGTCTATACAAACAAATGTATATTATGTGAACTAGGGAGGAGTTATAAATTTGGTCTCCACGTTAAAGGTCACATATTCTCCTCGCCTTCATCCAGTGTTAATAAGTCTCAGAGCTCCTCAAAACGTGGGTTAGGGTTAGGGTTAAGTTTTCTGTTCTAAATCCACTCTGATCCTGTATTTGATCATGCCTATAAACCCCTCTATTTCAGCCCTGCTCAGAACAGGCTGTTTCTGTGTCTGTACCTTTAAATGTAAATGAGCTGTGTCTGACCACACCCCCTCTCTGAAAAATGGAGTAGGCAAAAGACAGAGAGGATGGACTTTTCTCATCATTGGGAGGTTTGTAGACAGACTAGAGACACATGTTAGTGTTAGAAGAACATGGTGAAGTGGATTTGCAATAATATGTGACCTTCAACATCTTTAAAAACAAATAACCGATGGTGTATGACGTCCAGGACTGATCCTATGTGTTTTTTTTTTCCAGGTAGTTGAGTCTGTCTAAAATTATTTGAATCAAAGATCTTTTATGTGTCATGGTTCAGCTCTTTGTCCACAGCGTGTGGGCTTTAAATAAAGTTTTCAAAGGTGAACCTTCAGCTCCAAACTGTCCTGAATGTAAATAACTTCACAAACTCTGCGGCTCCAACGCTGCTCATAGCGCCTGAAAAAGACTCAGGTCATGTTAATACAGTTTAAGATAACAGCAGGACGTTGTGGAACATCTGCTCTATTTCAGCAGCATGTAAACAAAATACACAAAATCAGTACACTCTGAAGCACTCTGACGATACAGCTCTGATTTCTCTGTTAAGTAACTCTGACGAACCTGGACTGCACCAACATGCTGTGAACAAAATCGTTATGTGGAGTGATAAACACGCTCTGGAGATCAATGCAAAGAAAACAGTGTAAATTGTATTTGGTTCACCATCTGATGCTCATAAAGCTCTTATTCTCATTCATGATGAAAAAATCAAGCAAGTGTCATCTTATAAATATCTGGGTATAATTATCTACCATCTGCTGTCCTGGAAAGATCAAATCGATTACATCTGTAAAAAGACAAAACAAATAATTAATTTCCTCCGCCGTCTGAGATCTTTTGGGGCAAGTCGACAGATTCTTCTTTTGTTTGTTACCTCTGTGATTCTAAGTGTCCTACAGTATTGTAACACCTCATGGTATATGTGTCTGTCCACCACTCTGAAGTCTAAACTGCTCCAGCAGTTGAACATCTGCTCTAAGATTGTAGGCCAACCCATGCAAAGACTCTATGAACTGGCGTACAACAAAAGCATTTTAAGACTGGGTAACTGCATCACTTCTGACCCTGACCACGCCCTGAACAGAGAGTATGAACTATTACCATCAAACCGGAGATACAGGGTCCCACGTTTTAATAAGGTCAGACTGAAACACTCTTTTGTTCACCAATCAATCGTAAAATTGAATGTGGAGCTGAATCCTCAACCAAAGCAAGTTTAGGGTCTCTGGGTATTTGTCTGGCGTTTGAGTGTTGTTTCAAATGTTTATATCTTGAGTGATGTGTTGTGTTTGAGTGTTGTGTCAAATGTTTGTATCTTTGTTTCCTGTCTTAATTGTTTTGCCGCAAATGGAGCTGCTGTGATGCAAGGCAAATTCCAGACTCCGTCTGACATTAAAGTATTATCTATCTAAACTAACTGTATTCTTGGCTGTTGTTGCTAGATCCTCTGTGCAGCTGAAGGTAGTCGCGTCACCTGCTGAGTCTGTAAATCAACAGAGCCACTGTTTTTCAAAGAATAGAGTTTATCAGTTTGTCTTGATAACAGAATTGTTGGGGAACAGATTGTGGACTGAGCCAACAGTGTGTTCTATATTCATCTGATCCTAGCTAACAGGTCATCAAACCTCAAGCAGCTGGAGGCAGCAGGAAAGTTCATCCAGACCCAGTGTGTGTGTGTTGTGTGTGTTGCTGTGTGTGTGTGTGTGTTTGTGTGTGTGTGTTGTGTGTGTGTTGCTGTGTGTTGCTGTGTGTGTGTGTGTGTTTGTGTGTGTGTGTTTGTGTGTGTGTGTGTGCGTGCGTGCGTGTGTGTGTGTGTGTTTGTGTGTGTGTGTTTGTGTGTGTGTGTGTGCGTGCGTGTGTGTGTGTGTGTGTGTGTGTGTGTGTGTTTGTGTGTGTGTGTGTGTTGCTGTGTGTTGCTGTGTGTGTGTGTGTGTGTGTGTGTGTGTGTGTGTGTGTGTTGCTGTGTGTGTGTGTGTGTGTGTGTGTGTGTGTGTGTGTGTGTGTGTGTGTGAGCCTCTCACTGTAACTCAAAGCAGTAACATCACACCGTGTGCGTCTGACACAACATTTCAACTTCTCGGCAGAGTGATGCTGCAGGCAGCAGCTCTGCACAGCGTGCTTAATTGGGAGAGGAGTGTGTTAGTCCTCTCAGGCTCAACATGATGAAATCTTCACTTTTCTCGCTCTGTAACAATAAGAAGAACATCTTTTATTGATCTCACATGCTGGAGGTATCACTAAATATTTCAGGGTTATGATATATTAAGCATTTTTATTTTTTGATTGACTTCATTTAAATAATTCTGATTTTATCTCCAGACGCTGAGAGGAAAGTTTTTATATGTTTGAACTTCCCAGTGGAGGAAGCCACAGTTTGTGTGTAGGTTGTGTGTGTGGTGAGTGTGTGTGTGTGTGTGTGTGTGTGTGTGTGTGTGTGTGTGTGTGTGTGTGTGTGTGTGTGTGTGTGTGTGTGTGTGTGTGTGTGTGTGTGTGTGTGCAGAATGACTCGTGCTGGTTCAAACACTGCTCTGAGAACAAAAGACTGATTCCATGTCGACAAACACTGAGTCTCTGAACGAACACGAGCTGCTGCTGAATCTTCCAATCATGAATTCTGTTTTATTCATATGTTTCTGCAGACTTCCTGCTCGTGAAAGGTGGATACTTTCTAATCAGACTTTATTAGTTCTTTAAACACTGACAGACCAAGTAGCTGCTAGGATGACTTCCATTCTTTTTGCAGTTTAAAGGGCGACTGCTATGTAAATCTTCCACCTTTATTATCAAGTCTTTAGCAGGACATTGAGGGCTGGGACCCCCTGCCTCTCTCCTTAGGGGGAAGAATCAATACGATCAAGATGACTGTTCTCCCTAAATTTCCACATTTGTATCAGTGTCTTCCTATTTTTTTGACCAAATCCCTGGTTTCAAATTTGAACAATCAGATTTCTTCTTTTTTATGGAATAAAAAAACAGCCTAGGATAAATAACAACATATTACAGAGGCCTTGCACTCAGGGTGGAATGGCACTTTTTAATTTCATGCACTATTACTGGTCAGCCAATACCAGAGCTTTGTTGTACTGGACGAGGAGTGAGGTCACTAACCCCAGCTGGACGGTTTTGGAGGCAGCATCCATTGGCTCTTCCTCTTTGATGGCTTTACTCTGTTCTAAACTCCCATTTAAGCAACCAATGACAATCCTTACGCCAAATCCTACTGTTATTCATTCAGTTAAAATTTGGAACCAATTTAGACGTTCCTTTAACCTTCATGGTCAAATCTGGGAATAAGCACATTAGATGACCTCAATATTGATAACATCTTTGCATCTTTTGATCAGTTATCAAATAAGTTTAAGATTCACAAGTCACATTTTTACAGGTATTTGCAACTCAAGAATTTTGTAGCATCTAACTCTTATTACTTCCCTCAATGCCCACCGGTTTCCCTGCTAGATTCAATTTTGAAACGTAAAATGGACACCAAACATATTATCAGCAAGATTTATACATTGCTCAACTCACACAATGTTTCTGGTCTGGAGAGCCTTAAGAATAAGTGGGAGGCGGACCTGGGTGAGGTAATTGCAGAGGCAGTTTGGCATAAAATCAATACAGAGGATTTCGTCCTCCTCGATATGTCTACGGCACGCTGTAATTCAGTTTGAAGTTGTACATTATTTGCATTGGTTGAAAGATAAACTAGCTAAGTTCAAAACAGATCTTGACCCAACATGTGATCGTTGTAAACAGGCTCCTGCCACTTTGTTACATATGTTCTGGACATTCCTAAGCTTTTTAGTTTCTGGTGCCTTTTCAATATGATAGCCTTTTGCTCCCTTTTGGCCAGAAGACTAATGTTATCTAAATGGAAGAACTCTGCACCCCCGACATATGGCCAATGGATAAAGGAGGTCATGTTTCTTGTTCATATACTATAAGAGGTTGCACCAGGAAATTCTATATCACTTGGCAACCATTTTTATCTTTTGTTGAAGATAAGACAACGAACAACATAACTGTAACCCTTTTATTGTTTTATTCTTTTTGTCTTTTTGTTTTTTTTGTGTTTTGTTTTTGAATGTATTTTATTATTTTCTGTGTCTGTTATTTATTTGTTTATATGTCAGTTTATTGTTCTTGCCATAGTCTGGCTGCAGGCTTACTGATGATCCAGTGCTTGGGGAATTTGGGATTGGACAGGTTTCTTTTCTGACTGTCCTATGTTTGTACTGTTATTGTTTATGTGATATGTTTGAAAAAAAAAAAAAAAAAAAAGGGCGACTGCTTCCTTTGGAGGTAACAGATCATCTGATTACCGCTGTTAGACATCACAGTGATTACAAAACTCTGGAAATCATTTCTCCTGTATGATCACAATAAATCGCTAAGAAATGAACAAAAGAATCAATACTGATGCTGAGTGAGTGGAGAGTCCTTGTACTTGAGTGAGGAGGTTAAGAACTGTGAGACTGACAGACGGATTGGTTCAGCGTTGGCAGTAATGCGAGTGTTGTACTGAACAGTGATGGTGAAGAGGGAGCAGAAGCTGAAGGCAAAGCTCTCGATTTACCGGTCGATCTTTTTTCCGCCCCTCACCTGGTGGTCATGAGCTTTGGGTCGTGACTGAAAGGATAAGATTGCGGATACAAGCGGCTGAAATGAGTTTCCTCTGGAGGGTGTCTAGGCTCGGCCTTAGGGGGAGGAGCTCAGACATTCAGGGGCAGCTCGGGGTAGAGCTGCTACTCAAAAGGAGCCAGTTGAGGTGGTCCGGGCATCTGATCAGGATCCTCCTGGACGCCTCCATTCAGAGGCTGGGAGGAGATTAAAACCATAAACTCATGAGGAAATGTTCACTGAGGAAGGAGCTGCACACGGCTCACAGCTGAATCTGCTTCAGTGTTACTTCAAGGACCTGAAGGCTACGTCCACTCCTGTTATACAGTCTGTGCTTGAACTACAACACAAAGGTCAAACATACTAATTATCCAAATGATAACGTTTCTCTCATAATGTTTCTTCTGTCTGTCATAAAAGCGCTCCAGGGTGCCGTGTTTCTTATTCAGCCAGACGTTGGGAGCGTGGATCTGTTCATCAGCAGCTCTCTGAGCCTGACACATGAAGGGCTTTCCTTTTGAAGGGAAGGGGGCAGAATAATGTTCATGTACAGACTTCTCTTTGAAGGAGGAGCTGCAGGGTGACGAGCTTCTCCTCCTCTGAAGTGACATCTGGGGGGCGCGGCTGGGCTCTCGCTCTCCTCTGGTGGTCTTGGCACAAGGGTTGGACTGAAGGTCCTGGTTGGAGGTCTTCATCATCGGCGTTGTCTGCAGCTGGTGGAGCTGGCAGGTGGGCTGGATGGCACAGGGCCTGTTTGTAAGATGTGTGTCTGAAGTGGATGAGATGGATGGACTCACAACTCCGCTGCAGCCTCACACGGACACCACTTCCTTTCAAGTTTTCTCCTCATGTTGAGTCCCTTTGTGAATATTATGGCTGTAACATGCCGGCTCAGACTGGGACAAAGTAGGTAGACGAGAGAAGAGCTGGTGATTTAGAGCAGTTTATTTACAAAAATAATTCAATTTAATGCGTCATCAGTGTGAGCATATGTAAGTGCTAAACAGAGGAGAATATAACAGTCTTTGTCAGGAGATGGATTCTGCAAACCAAACCAGCAAACCAGAAACAGAACCAGAACCAGAACCAGAACCAGAACCAGAGAGTCTGCAAACCACGGCCGGCGAGCCAGAGGTCTGCAGGGAATTTTGTGCATTTCGTAATATTAATGAAGTGTCTTTTTTTCTAGCTGAAACCTCTTGTTGACTCTGGCTCCAACAAAATGTAAAACCTGTTGTAAGTTAACTGAAGAGTAAGTTTCTCTTCTGTATGTTATAAGAAAGGGACGGCCATTTATACAAGCCTTCCCTGAACACATCACACTATAGAAGTTAAACTGAGGTGAGATTTATGGATTTGATACTAAAGACAGATGAGAGGATTAATTCCTATCACACTTTCATTTCCTGTCTCTGAAATCTTTCCTGATTACAGGTGCTGCCCCCGCCCCCCCCCCCTCCCCCTCCATTATCCCTTCAATCAGCATGCACAATTAGGGTGGGGGGGTTATGAAATCAGAGCACATTGTGCTGCAGGAGAGACACAATCAGAGACCTCTGACTCACACTGGAAAAGTAGGTCATTGGTTTGTGAGGCATATCATTCTTCTTCTTCTGCAGCATCGTGACGAGTTCCTTCATCACGTTTAAAAAGTGTGAATTATAAATGTGAGCTCTGCTGCAACATGAACCACGGTGTATACCTACTACATCCTCTGAGTTTAAAGTTATTAGTGTGTAGTAATGTTCTGTTAATGTGAGGTCGATGGTGTGTGTGGGCGAGCCACTACAGCGCTGCTTTAATGAAACGCCTCTTAACAACGACGACGAGAACTTCACATTACATCAAATATTAACCTCCTCTTTTTCCACATTTACACTCATTACACAAATAGAAACTGCAGACTCTGAGGTTTGAATCAGAACTGGTTGAGGTGGTTCAGGCATCTGAATTAGGATGCCTCCTGGTAGCGAGGTTTTCTGGGCACGTCCAGGCGGGAGGAGACCCCGGGGGAGTCCCCAGATCTCTAATCCCTCC
Source organism: Labrus bergylta (assembly GCF_963930695.1). NCBI lineage: Eukaryota > Metazoa > Chordata > Actinopteri > Labriformes > Labridae > Labrus > Labrus bergylta. The sequence continues at coordinate 15,215,678 of NC_089215.1, read as the reverse complement.
AGCGAGCTCTCGGCACGCATCAGGATCCTCAGGAGGAGCTGGAAACGTTGGTGGGGAGATGGGACGTCACGGGCAACTTGCTTAGCTTGCCGCCACCTGACCCCGGATAAGCAGGAGAAGATGGATTTAGTGTGTAACCTGAGCGCCCTCTGCTGGAGCCCCTGCAGACTTGCGCCTCATGTCATCTGTTATAGGTGTCGCTAAAATATGTTTGAATATTTCCATTTTTCTTCGTAAAAGTGCTTTTGATCCATGTGGTGTGTTGGAGAAAACCTCCAAATATCAAACACGTTTGTGTTGTCGAGTAATTTCAGCTCATTATGCTATGCTAGCTAAATCATAGCGTCATGCTAATTATCCTTGGTGGCTAAATTCATATGTTTTAACAATGTCTTTAGCTTACAGTCTTAACAGTCTTTAAACTTGAACGTGTTAGAGGTTTAAACTGGTCATTTGTATACGCTGTGATTTCAGAGTTGAGGATTAGTTTCAACGTCATCTGACCGGAGGCAGAAAGCGAGCGTGACTTTGTGCCGTTCTATTCCAAAAATCTTCAGGATGAAGCTTTGTGTTTCTCCTGAGAGTCGGACAGGCTGCTGCTCGTACAGGTGGAGCTGATCCGTGTGCCCTGCTCTCCGAAGCGTGCCATCCGAGTGTGTGTGTGTGTGTGTGTTCAACCCTGGAGATCCTGAGTGTGTTTGGCCGGAGGATTAGCATAAAGAGAGGAGTGCGTTTCAGCTGGGTGGAGAGACAGAGGATGAGCCGTACACCCACACAGAGTCAAGGTGCATTATAGGAGGAGATTTACATAAAACACTGCAGCAGGGCTGAGGCTGCAAGAGAGACACTGAAGGCAACACTGCAACAATTATTTAACCTCCCTGATACGAGAGCAGCTTCTCCTCATCGCTCCGGGGACCCCGCGCTCTCTTTGAATGTTATTATCCTTATTAGAGGTTTAATAATGAGCTCAGCTCTCGTTTTATCACCCACCGCAATTTTAAAAATCAGCCACGTAACAAATCCTTGATGCACATATCTGTTAACTTTGTTGTAAAGGAGCATGTTGTGTTTTAATTCTAATGACATCCTACTTATCTGAGGATGAAGTGAACTGTTTCTGTTAAACTGACGATGATCTACGAGCCAGCTCTTAAATCATCTCCGTCCTGCAGCGGGTCTCTGACTCATGATATCAGAACGGAAACATTTTGTTCGGAGGTGAGGACACTTCAGTATTGATTTGTGACTTTGTGTGTGTGTGTGTGTGTGTGTGTGTGTGTGTGTGTGTGCAGACTCAAACGTGTTGGATGTGACTTGAAGGACTTCGCTCACCAAAGAGAACTGGAAAGGTGAATTTTGTTTTTGCATATAAAAGAGGTCATTTGTTTTTACAGAAACATGCACGGGGTCATCTGTGTTAGCAGCTAAAAGCATGACGTCAGTTTTGGTTAATTTATACCAAAAGATGACGAGTACACAGAAAACAAAAGCTCCTCTCACAAAACTTAGCTCGAATTTTGGCGAAAAAATGTGCAAGTGACGTCAACATTTGTGAAACATTTTTGGAAGGTTTATTTTTCAGTGACAGCTCAGAGGCTTAAGTTGCTGTTTATGAAAGACCGGAGCAGGAAAGCCACCAGGTTCAGGATCTATGGATTTATCACGAGCTTAGTGAGCAGTATGGTGAGTAGACGTTCACGATACGAGACAAAGATGTGATGTGGAATGAAATTCTGAGGGGAATGCGAGCCTGATCAGAATAAGAATGCTAAGGAGAAATATAAGATGAGATAAAAACAAAGTGTTACAGCAGTAAAGAGCGCGGATAGCCAATTAAGAGCACACAGTGCACAATACAATCAAATAAAGTAGATGTAAATACCTACATGTAAATATTGTAATATGATGATATTGTACAGCAGGCAGGAGTGATTGTGTCCGGCTTGTGTTCATGTTTTCTGATCTACTGGAAGCAGGATTGGTTTAACAGTTGGACTGCCGCAGGAAGGAAGGACCTGCGGTATCTCTCCTTTAATCGCCAGGTGATGAAGCCTGTCGCTGAAGAAGCTGCTCGGTGCTGTTACTGCAGCATGCAGGGGGTGGGAAGGGCCATCATCCTCCCGTCTCCCACCACCCCCACAGGGTCGAGGGCGCAGCCTGCAATCTGTTCCTGTCAGCAGCCGTGATGCTGGGGCTCCAACAGAACACTTCGTTTAGGATAGCTGATGCTCCCACAAAGTCATAAAAGGTCATCAGGAGGTCAGGGAGCCCTCCTGATGACCTGAGTCTCCTCAGCTCTCCTCAATATCTGAAGGCATGCTAAGACATCAGTATCGGCCTATAAGGAACATTCCCTTCTTCTGCTAAAGGTGGAAATGGTTTAATCTGATTACATATTTCACGCATGTATATGATGTCTGTATTTCATCGCTTTATGTAGCGTCCATTTGAAAAGTGAAGTTCTACTTCCTGATCAGGTTGAAGAAATATTGCACATGTAAAAATATCTATTTGGCGCTTACAGGCCGCCATTTGAAGGCTGAACACTCACACTCCTGTTAGGCCTCGCCTGCAGGCATAGAGACGGAAAGGTGGGGCAACATCGTTTCATCATCAGCCATGATCCGCCGTTAGAGGTCGCGACAGAGGCGTATCGCGGGAACAAGCTGGGGATGTTTAACGTCGCAGTCAGTAAGGCGGAACAGATCTGTGTGTGTGCATGTCAGAGAGTGTGTATGTGAAGCTCCCGCTGTGTGCTCACACGCCGTGCCTCTCTCTTCCACACCGCCGTAATGCAACGTGAATTCACACACCGGGAGTATTACGCCTTCACGAACGCAATGTTTAAGAATAAAGGGATTACAAATAATAACTCGAGCATCCGTCCACGAGGAGATTTCTCTCAGCGTCACTTTAACGTCATCAGGTCTGACACAAACGGGACCTGTGGACCTTTATAAACAGACACATTCATGATGTGGTGCTTTTCTCCCTGAGGACAATAAACAGCAGCACGCACAGTGTTCACCTCCTGTTTACACCTGTGGCAAACAGGAGATTCATGCGTTGGAGTCTATTTTCCCCTGAAAGCACTCTGGGCGCATTACTATTCTGAGAGTGTTAGCGAGGTTAGGAACACAGAAACCCCGTCGGAGAGAAATTACAGCGTCACTGCCGAGGTTATTGTGTTAAGAGGAAGAAACCCAAGGCAGGAAATGGAGCTTATGATAGAAGAGGATAGTTAAACACCTGGACAGGCTGCTGGAGAGAGAAGATCTGCGTCTCTTTAAGAAACATGAGCTGCCTGTAAGAGAGCAGGACAGGAGGGCTTCCAGGTATGATTATGGTCTGTTTCACTATCTGTCTGTTTCAGACTGTCGTTTGCTGCATCGATCCAAAAAGATTGTGTTAGTGAGTTAAACAATAATTATGTTGGACCCAGAGATGTGGACTCCAGTCACATGACTTAATCTCTAATCAGACTCCAGTCACAAATTGAATGAGTCGACTTGACAGTATCATAAAGGACTTACAACTCGACTCAGACTTCCCAAAGATCATTTTGTTGTTCACGTACAAAAATAGGTGGTCTTCACTTGGACTTGACTCGGGACTTGAGACCAAAGACCTGAGACTTACTTGTGACTTTGTCGCACCTCTGTTTGGATTCAAACGTATCTTTAAAAACACAAAAGTCACTGAACAAGTTCCGAAACAATCTGTCATTCTTAGATCATAGCTTAGCATAGTGATGTGGATATGTAGATGATGAAGAAAATCTCTGTTGACACTGACTTGCTGTCAGAAAGGATTATTTATTAAAGATACAGCGTCTCCAGGCTCGCCATGGTTCGACCTGGGAGAGACAAGAAGCCAAAAGTGATCTCTGTCGAACACACAAAAACTGTGTGAACAACATGTGTCTTAGATGTATGTGTGTCATAAACTCAAAGGGCAACACAGGTGACAGATACAATCACTTGTCCAGAGGTCACAGATACAATCACTTGTCCAGATGTAATCTCCACACCCTTAAGGAGTTAACCTATGTCTCAGGTATTTCAGATATTTCAGACACTTCAATAGCCTCTTAGCTTAAGCCATCTTTGGTCTTCTGTTGGTTTGGGCACTGCTCTTCAGTTTAATTTTTACAGCTTTATTCATGACTGACAGTTTACAGCGTTAGCATGGACACAGACTTTCTAACATGAAACACTTTCGAACATTATTCTCATTTTGAAATGTTTCATGTCATATTCCGTTACCACATCAGGAGTTCTGCGCTCATTGATGATGACTCACGTCGCTTCAACCACCGCAGCTGCAGAAAAATATTAACACAACAAGATGAGAAGCTGGGCCGCGCGGCGAGGAGGTTCCTGGTTCAGGAGTGCGGCTGGTTGTCTGTCTCTATATGTCAGCGCTGTGACTTACAGGCCACCAGTCCAGGGTGTAACCCCGCCTCTCGCCCAATGACAGCTGGGATCAGCTCCAGCCCGCTGTGACCCCGAACTGTTATAGATAATGGATGGATGGATGGAGATAAGAAGCTACAGCTTTAAAATGAGACATACCCGCAACACAATCATTGCATTTACGGGAGGGACGTAAAGTCAGAGGACTTCTGACTCTCTCTCGCTCTCTCTCTCTCTCTCTCGTGCATGCAGTGATTGACAAACCAAAAAGAGGTCAGAAAGTATACTTCTTAGGTATTGCTATGTGTGTATAACACTGGAGGGAGGAGAGCAAGAGAGCTGAGGGATTGTTGACTCGCACCTTTCTCCGCCTCGCAGACGTTTCTTGCTCCGTGTTTGTGAAACTTGAATAAGACCGAACGAGCCTGGAGAAGTTTCGCTCAGACACTTTTGAAATGACAAACAACCATCACAGCTTCCCTCCTCTGTGTCTCTGTGTGTCTGCCTCTCCTGATGACCTCGAGCTCGGCGCTGTGATAAGCTGTGCACAGCTTCCTGTTCGGCCCCTGAGCGTCACTCAGCTCTGATTATGCATGAGATTTTTTTTCCTGTTTGTTCTTAAACTTTGCGGACGTGTTTAAAGTGGATGGAATAAAAACCTCCGAGAGCTTCGAGTGTGCTGTCCTGTGGGGGTTTGTGTAGCTGTGTGAGTGAGTGTGAGTGTGTGTGTGTGTGTGTGTGTGTGTGTGTGTGTGTGTGTGTGTGTGTGTGTGTGTGTGTGTGTGTGTGTGTGTGTGTGTGTGTGTGTGCGTGTGTGTGAATAATATGATGAATAGCTCTGCTGAAAACACTCTTTAGTTTGCTTTTGTAGCTTTAAGTGTTTCGAGTCCCTTTGAGCTCAGAGTAGTTTGAGTTAAATTTAATAACCTGTTCTTAAAATGAGGAATTGTTTCAGCTGTGTTCTTAAATTAATAAATGTGGTCAGAAGGAAGCTCAGCCTTTATTCAGACTGACTTAAAGGTCCACTCAGTGAGATGTGTAATGAGTGAAATGATAAAGTGACCTTACTTTATGATCAGACATTAAGGAAACATGCTATGTTGAAGTGCTGGCTTCTCTGACAACAATGCAGCAGCCAGTATGTCCTCCTTACTGACAGCGCTCTATAATGTTTTAAATTAAGACTGCAGTATCCATTTTAAACATGCGACCCGGCTAACGTGATTAATTTGTTGATTATTAAGTTGTTGACAGTCTGTCCACCTGTCGCTCCTCTGCATGTGTTCAGCAGCACGTTCTTCAGTTTTAGTGACATTTAAATCTTTCCGAGCTGCTGCGACCTGGAAAACTATTCCATGTTAGTGTCAACAAGAGATACCAGTTTAGACCGTGATAAATAACCCCAGGCTCAGCTGAGGACAGGCTGCTCAACTGCTCTGTCATTTATTTCATTTCCCTCGCTGCACTCTTCTACAATCTGAATCTGAAGACTGAATCTCTCCATGTGAGCGCAGAATCACTCTGTGCAGGACAGAAGCAAACCACGACTCTTGAACTCTGTCCCCAAGAGAAAAGCAAAATACAAATCCTGCTTTCAAACTATCACATCATTACATCATCGCAAAAAAACGGTGTGTGCACTCGAGAATATTTTGACTACAGGCTGGGGTGCAAACGCATGCAGTACCTCCTCCTGCCAGTTGAGGTGGTCCAGGCATCTGATCAGGATCCTCCTGGACGCCTCTCTTTGGAGGTTTTCTGGGCACGCCCAACTGGGAAGAGACCCAGGAGATCCAGAGTTCGCTGGAGGGATTATACATCCTGTCCTGTCTGGAAACGCCTCAAAACCCCCAGGAGGACGTTCTGGAAAATGTAGGTGGGGGGAGGGAAGTTGGCTTGACTTACTTCACCTGCTGCCACTGCGACCTGACCTCGGATAAGAGGAAGAAAATGGAGGGATCGATCGTTTTGGTATTGAGGTTAAAAAAAAGTATCATGGTGTCAACGTTTTTGACCACCATCTTTGTGGTTATTGATGCATAAACAAAAATATTTTCTTTCATTACCTCCGCAGACGCCCAGAGATCGAGTCATTGCACGTCGGAGCGGCACGCAGCGCACATCTGACCACAGCCAGAGTTTATCTAGAGTCAACCTTTGACCTTTGATTTCAGATACATGCCTCTCCATCTAACGCAGGATGCTGACACACTCTCACAGGTCTGCTGGCTGCCTTTCTCTCTGTTTACTTCCTGAAATCCCCCCCTCCCCTTCCCTCCCCCTGCCTCCCCCCATATGTTCTTTTGTTCCCTGACTCATGGAGTTTATTTTAAGAAGCACTTAAGATGTTTACCTCTTAATTGTAATGAGCACAATTAAAGCAGCTTCACGCCGCAGCTTCAGTAAACTCACAGCGTGTGTGTGTGTGTGTCTCTCTGATGACATTGGCTCTGATAACTTCCTGAATCAAACTTTAATTACTCGTTAAGACGGATAATGAAGACGTAATCAAGTGCTGAAGAGTGAAGGGCAGGAGGCGTTATGTTTTTATTTTCATACGTTTGCAGAAGTGACAGTTCAGAGTGCTGTCAAACTAAAGCGCATTACACACCCTCTGTTTACACCACAGGTACAACACTGCCCCCTAGAGGACATATGTATGCTCTGTTTTCTGTCTGCTGGAAGATGACCAGCTCTACCACACCATACAGAAAATATTTATCTTTCTTTGTTCATTTTAGGTTGAAATAAAAGCGCATTTAACCACACCATGGTGCAAGATAAAACCTGATGTTTGGATTCATGTCACTCCTTAAACTTCTCAAACAGCAGCTTCATTGACCAAGACACAAAAAAAATACAAAAAGCTGTTTTTTTACACATCTGTAAACATCGGTGAAGTGACGATCTGCTGAGAACTTTACGGCTGTGCTGGGTTGGACAGTACGCTGAATGGGCGTGTTACTCGGGCTTCTCCCTCCGAACCCTACTGCGCAGACTCTGGCTCCAAATGACGTCAGAAACGCAAGATGGCAGTGCCCGCCATGGGGGGTATTTTGGCCTCAGTGCGCGCTCACTGGGTTGGATAGATTTAGATATTGTCCCGTGTGCTGTGTGAGAGTCCCAAGAGAACAAAACTCTAAGTTAAACTTCATATCATATCATATCTCTTGTTTTGAGGTCGTCAGCTGACGTAAACGTGTCGTTTAAAAAGCCTGTGCTGCAGCTCCACAGAGCGTTCAATGATGGACGGCACTTTCCTGAACTCTCTTTGACCTTCAGGCCTCCCTGCCGCCCCGGTACTCAAACTATGACTTGTAGCTTCACTTTATTGGCTCTCTGTGCATTTTAGGGTTTGACTTTAAGAGGCTGGCTCCTTCTTATCTCTCTCTCAGCTGCTCCCGACTGTCCTGAGGTCAAGGTTCAAGCCCAGCAGCACTGAGCCTCTTTAGTAGCACGCTCTGCCTCCACATGTTCGGCTCTCCTCTCACTCTGCATGTTTCTAAATCAAACCGTATAACACGCTTCTATTCTTCTGCTTTTCGTCTGCTTGAGAGATTTGATCCCCTCCTTATTTATCTGTCTTTATGTTAATGTCCTGCGTGTTGTTTTGATATCAGTCTGTGTTTTATTGTGTGATTGTACAACACGCTGGTCAACTTGTTGTTTGTGATTGTGCTTTGTGAAAACATTTGGATTGCATCACCTCAGATTGTGCAGCTGCATGTTGTGTCTTCACAGTTGTGCACAGGTCAGTAGGGGGCGCTGCAGCTCTTCATATGTAGGACAGAGTTTTGAGGTGTGGTGAGCCCGGCTGACCTTTAACTCCAGCTGTGGGAGAAAAACAAAAATTCACAGCCGCTTGTGAAGTTTTTCTTTTGAAATTGGTGATTTTCCACTCGAGCAGCAGCTTGTAAAAAAAACGAGCCGACAGAGAACAAACACGGCTCAGCTCAGACTCAGAGGGGTTGTTTATGGCGGGGTTACAACGCTGACATCTAACGCTATTTCTGCACATCGTCTCTGTCGGTGTGGGATCTTATCTTCGTCTTCCTCTGCAGTTATGTAATGGGAAAGGATCCTTCACTGGATCCTCCTTCTAAGAGGAGTCATCTGGAGCGCCACTTTCAGTCTCACTGCGAGGAGACACGTCTTTCGTCATGTCTGTGGTCGGGGTCACGGTCTGAGGCGGACTACAGAGTTAGAGAGAGGAGAAGAAGAAGAAGGAGCATTCCTCCTGTTTCTTAGGAAGAGACACTTGTGTCCAAATGTGGTCAGGACGGGAGGAACGACACGAGCAGAGCGGGACGGCTTGGTTTGGACCTCGGCCTGAAAACAGAGACAGAATTAATAGTGTTTATGTTTGGAATTCGGAGTGGGGGAAATGTGCAGGGATGCAGGATGTGTGCGGATCTGAATCAACATTTTTCCATCAGAGTTTTTCACAGAGTGTTAGATTCATCTCCAGCGGCGGAGCTACAGAGTTTATGAGAGGAACTCAAAGATATAAAGGACAGGCCGATAGATCACGGCATTAACATCAAGACCATGTGACTTTTAAAGGTCTGAACATCTTCTGATGGAAGTTACAAAGATGTTTTCTCTCTCACCTGCAGCAGGTTCAGTGTCACATTCTGCACATAGTTTCACACTTTAATAAAAGCGACCTGTCTGCAGAAAACTCTCCTCTGATCTCGCTGTGAAACAGTTTCTTGGAACTACGTTCTGTTAAGAAACAATCCCAGCTGAAACACGGATCATGACCTTTGGAGGAAAACTGATGTTGACTTTCAGAAGAACTCATTTAATCCCACCCATCCATCAAGTTGTTGTAATGTAAACTGCAGCAATGAGCCTCGTCCAAAAGGAGAAAAATGCAATAAACGTAACATTCAGTGGATAAATATGGATGATGCTTTAAAGTAGCGATCTGTAACTCTGACACCTAGTGATTAAAATGGGTACTGCAGTCCAAATTCTAAACATTCTAAACATTGTAGAGAGCTGTCTCCCCCTGCCCCCTCCTCTCTAGAGACGATGCTCACTCAGGTTGCCATGTGGTGGACACTGAAGCTTCAGTGTTTAGCCAGCTCTGCATCGGTCTGTAAACCTTTCTGTGTTCTAACCTCTCTCCATTTTTCAAAATCATCTCCAATATTGATCCTAGTTTGAGCACGTTCCTGCTCGTGGAGCTTATTAGAAACAAGCAGAGGCTTTTTAGGTCGGGTACAATCACTTCTATCTGAACCAGTTCTCTTGCCCGCTTCCATCACTGCAACACCTGTTGGTTTGACCTGATAACTGCTCTCATATCTGGCAAACCGAGGGGCGTCCAAAACGGCCGTGTGGGGGTGCCTTGAAACCACCTACTTTATCTGGTCCAAACAAATCCAGAGCATTCAGAACCAGAATCTAAAGTTAGAAGGAGGACATATTGGCTGCTGCATTGTTGTCAGAGAAGCCAGCACTTCAACATAGCATGTTTCCTTACTTTTGTGAAAACAAAACAAAAATTAATTACATTTTTGTTGTATTTTTACAACAAGCTCTGCAGCGTGAGTTAACTGATCCGTCACTCGATGCAGAAAAACTCCTGAAATATAAATGTGATCGTGATCTGACAGAAACAAAAAAAACGAGGCAGAGAGCGTGAACCAAACTGGAGCTGATAATACGTCAGGTGATTCAGAGGAGAGATTCTCTGGAGGTTCTTCAGAGTCAAAGTATGCCGAGTATTTGTGTTACATCATCGGAACATCTTCTCTGAACTTCACCTGCTTCTCTTCTGTCCACATAAACACGTCGGCAGCTTCTCTCCTCGACATTAACCACGCTGATCGATTAACACGTTTGATTACAATCGCTGCCCGCCATGATAAACGATCTGTGATGCTTTTTATCTCATGATTCCGAGTTTAATGAGCATTGTAAAAGACATCGCCCCCTCTTTATTAATAAATGGCTTCGGGCAGGACAACACGCCAGTCACAAGCGAGCGTGGAAAAGTTGAGCTGTTATTGCAACCATGTGAGTTTATTTAGCAGTGTTTGCTCTGTGTTTAGACTCTGCTGCTGAGTGTGTGTTTGGGAGAAAGTAAATGGAAGATAAATCTTTGGCTGACAACTCCCCCCTCCCCCTCCCCCCCCCCTCACCCCGCCTCCCCTCTCTGTTTTCCTGCAGTTGAGCTCATCTCTCTCTATGTATCTCTTGAAGGCCTCCCTTAAGTAACGCAGCGTTTTAATTAAAACTTTATGCTACAAAATCTTTATTTTTTTTACAAAACACAACATCTCAGAAAAGGTAGGACAACAAACCTTGTCTGTGATTGGTCATTGTTTCTGCAACAAAGGAGGCTGAAGGTTAAGGACCCAACTTTTGCAGGACAGTACCACCTGCAGTCTAAAGTCTGCAAAAGAGCATTAAAGAGGACCTATTATCCCCCTTTTCCACCTTTTCAAACAGTCCCCTGTGGTCTAAATGAAACATCTGTGCTGTGCTTTGGTCAAAATATAACATGAATCAAGCACCAGAGGAGGTTTGTGACCCTGTATAAACCAGCTCTCTCAGAACGCTCCGTTTGGTGTGTGTGTCTCTTTAAATGGGCAGAGTTTTCCGGGTAGACATCACTCCTCTGTATTGAGAATAAAAATGGTGGACCTGCGCAAAAGTTTTGTTCTAGGCTGGGGGTGAAGTCCATGGGTGGAGATACCAGGGGAGGGGAGGGGATTTTTTAACCAGAATCCCACTGTGACATCACAAGAAGAGTACATTTGAAACGGAGCATTTTTCTCTGTGTTGTAAGACTTATGCAGACCACAAACAAAGGACTGGATGGGTTTATGTCACATTGTGTGGATCAGTAGACACTCAGGTTACCCAAATATATGTTCAAAAACACTGTACATGTGGATTTTTCATCATATGTCCCCTTTAAGACAATCTTCAACTGGAATAGAGATCAACAGGGACCGCTAGTTTATTTTGGCGGCTCTGGTTCCAGAAGTTAATACCTCCATTCTATTCTTCGGTTGACATTTCACAAAACATTTATATTATTGCATTGAAGGCTGTTACCTTGACAACCAGCCACCTCAGTACTCGATTTGATTCAGCGCGAAAACAGCTTTAAAAAATGGAGAGAAAGGACAAAGGCATAAGACTGTGTACACGTTTTCTTTCGTGTTGAGGACCTACACCTCAGCTTTAGAAGCTCCTCTCATCCCTCATTTTCCCTCCTCGCGGCACAAGGACACAAAGAGCTGCAGAAAGAGAATTACAGAGTTGAGTTCGGTGTCACAGGCCTGTTAACCTCCTGAATGGCGGCTGTAATCTCCTCTGCAGGAGCCCGACTGTGATCGAAAAACGCCCTCAGGTAGAAGATTGAGAGAGGCGGAGCATAAGTTAGAAATGAAACCTTATTAAAGTAGAGATATTATTACACTGTGACTGCATGAGACAGAAACGTGAGAGAAGTTAACGTCACTGTGGGAAACATGAGGGGTATATTTAGATACAGTCTGCTTTATATTGACTGATTCTGTGTGAATGAGTCAGAGATCTTGGGCCAGGTCTGCTGCTCGGGGAGTTCTCTGTTTGTGTGGCCTTCATCATTATCTGGGAAACGACAACAACAATTCTGACCCCATCCACAAGCTGCCAAGGATAAATCAATGTGTGACAAACACTGACGCGCTAACGAGGCAGGTGAAGTAAGCACAGAGACGGATAGCTGCTAATTAGTGCTAACAAGTAAATAAAGTTCTATAATGTGACTGGTTGTAAAAAGCTCAGTCTTGTTGGACAGTCTGTTAGTCCAATAAAGCTCACAGAGAGACAGTTTATTAGTCTGATATTTATATGAATAAATATCCAAAAGGCTCCAACAGCACACAAACGGCCCAGAGGTTAAAGGTCAGGGACTGAATTAGACAGCTAGCAGCTCCCACCTGTCACTCAAAGATACCACGCCCCCTTAAATTCTACATCACTGTAAGCCTTAATATAATGTAGGTGAGTTGTATAAACATTCAGCCCGTACAGTTGACGAGAGAAATGAGCTCTAGAGACCCAAAATGTTTTTGTACCAGGCTGTAAACATTTTGCATTAGGAATGTATTAAAATGAATGGCCAACCGCTGTCTAATTCAGGCACAAATAATCATCTAGTAATATTTTAATGCATTCCTTGACCCAGAAAATGTATATATTGACCTCAAGATTTACTTTCTAAGTGGCTTGGAAGACATATTGGCACTTAGCGATTTCACATGGCCGCCATCTTTGAACCACCATCTTGATGAAAATTTGGTGCTTTTGTCCGGCGTGTCCCCATAATTTTGTGAAGCCGCCTGACTGTGTTGGTCTCTGATGCTTCAATTGAAACCTTTCTTCTTTTAATCTCGTTCCTTCTTGAATGTGCGATTCTGAAATGGTGGATCTATTCTTTAAATGTGTAGAATTCTCTTCCTCTGATAAAAAGTCCAGTTTCTAAACTTTATGTTCTTTAACTTTTTAGACACCTTAAGACAATAATGAGGGAATAATTGTTTAAAGAGGGGAAGGTGTTGACTGGATCATGAATCCCAGATTGTTCTCTTGTATTTCTTTTTCCTCTAAGTTGTCATTTCCTTGGAACTAGAAGAAATCAGTGATTACTCCCTCACATCCCCTCAGCCCTCCGGCTCGTTCTCCGGCTCTCTGTGGTTCTGATTTGGTTATTTTTTTGTTATTTGGCGATGGAGCGATGCTATGCCTGGAGCCGTGCGCTGTGTTGATCGAGGCAGACGGTGGACAGGATGTTCCTGAGCACTCCTGAGCTCCGGGCTCTCTGAGCGGCCTCGGCCTGTTTGTTTTTCCGGCTGAGAGCTGACGTCCCCCCTGTCCTCCCTCCCCCTCCCTCACCATCACTCTATCTCAGGAGGAATGTAAACACACACATGTTCTGTATGTGCTGTTTATGCTCCTGTACATGGACTAATGAGCGCTCGGTGCAGAGTTTGCTCAACACGAGGTTAAAAAATGAACGTGAAGTTTTCTGTTTGTATTTGCTGCTGCAGGAGGAAGACAGATCCTTACGCACTCTGCTTATGCTTCTGTCTTTACTGAGAGTTACTCGAGCAGAGTCGCTCCGTGTCCTTTGACGATAAATTACTGAGACATATCAGTGAGCAAAATCAACAACAAGTGTCACAACGTTTGCACTGCTGTCTGAAGGTGAGCTTTTAATGACGGCCAAACTGCAGCTGAAAGTTTTCCACTTGAACTCCATCAGTGCATGAATGAAAATTTGAACCTGCAGGTCATTCATAACTCCTCCCACTGAGTGTCAAACACTCTGTCTGACCCTGGACTCACTCACACTGTGAACTGTAAACTTTTTACCCGATAAAACCCGGAGCAAAAAGATGTGGGTACAAGACACGATCTGTCGGCAGCAAAACTACAGGGAATATCATACCTTTGGATGCTGATGAGTAAAATCCAGCAGTTCCTCGAGTGTCCACTAAAGGCTCACTGCAGAAGCACAGGAAGTCACATACACACCCATTCTAAAAAACCTGTTTTTACAGCAGAGATTAACATGTTTACAGCCTGGTTCAAAAAAACAAATAGGTCTGATTAGCTCATGTCTCAATCGACACACACTGTACGGGGGGTGAATGTTTTGATGACTCATCCGTTTTGATTTGATGAAGGATAAGAGTTATTCACAATTTCCAGCATGGAGGCCGCTATCAATGGGATTCCAGCGCCCCCTACAGGAACAGATGGGGGACATCACTCAGGCTTCGATCATTCATATTTACAGGCTACATTTACACCTGACCACAGAGTTATTATGGCCAAAGCAACTTGCAGAAACTCTCAAATATTCTGTCAAGATTTCCACTTCCCCAAATGGATTTAATCTAAAGAACTTTGTGAAAACGTCAAGAAGTTAAGAAGGCTAACTTCAAAGGTTATGACCCCGCCCTGGTTTAATATCTCATAAAAACACATTTAATTATTATTTTCTTCTCCTCAGCCTGCTGATCATTTTACAACCTTCATACCTATGCGCCTCTTTCCCAAGAACTGTTTGTGCTCTTCACCTGAAAAACGACCAATACCCCCCCCACCCCGAAACCCATCAGTCCGTCCGTCTGTCCGTCCTGCAGGCATCAGAGCCCCAAACAGTTTACAGAGCGACACAGCAACCTGTTTAACCTCCACATAACACCTGTCCTGTCTGCTAAACACTCTGTGAGCATCAGCAGGAGATCGTAAACATCTGCAGAGCTGTGTTTACCTGACACGTGTTAGAGCAACCCCCTACACACACACACACACACACACACACACACACACACACACACACACACACACACACACACACACACACACACACACACACACACACACACAGCATGTTAATGTGGCTGACCTCTTTCGCTCACTGTTCACTCCCGGGTGTTTGACGGCGGTTTGTGTGGGCTGAGCTCAGATTTATGTAACGTTCTCATAACAGACGGTCAGTTTGATTGGTGGGAAACCCGCAGATATGATTACATCATCATATTTCAACTTAATGAGCATTTTCACCGGCTGCCTAAAGGTCAATTAGACCCACCCTTTAAGGGGTACCTCTGTATTTTCGAGGTTGAATGAGGAACTCGTCAACAGTAAGTACCAGACATGCTCGGGTGGTCAGATCTGCCCAACCTGCGTTTGTATGATGATGTAGCACGTTGTGATTGGCTGTACGTCAAAGAGTCTGAGAAAGAGATCGACGTCAGGGGCTGAATCCTCGGGAAGACGTTCTGGGACGGATTGTTAAACAGAATCCATGCAGGTGAGACCAGCAGGTGAGTCTGTGTCCATCAGACTCTGTAGACGAGGACTGCAGAGAAATATCAAACTGTAAGATGAACAAAACAGTGAAGTCATCGTAAATGATCCAATTTGAGGATACTTGAATATATTTAGTTTGTTTTCTTATATTTTAATGTTTGATATCGTAAGGTCTTATTTTCCCTTATAGTCGTGTTTTTTAATGCTTTTCATGTTATTAATGTTCTGTTTTCTTTATTTTGTATGAACACTTCTCCATAAATAAACCTTGGTGGCCTTTTGACACGCACTTCAGACGACCCCACTTCAAAAATACTAAACTGTCCCTTTAAATGGAAAGGACAAATTTAAGTGCTGGAGAGAGGAAGAGCAGGATTCCCACCAAACTGGACTGATCAGGAGCCCGGTGGTGCAGTGGTTCAGTGAGGAGGTTCCTGGTTTGAATCCCCGTCTGACAGGAGCCTCTCTGTGTGGAGTTTGCATGTTCTCTCTGTGCAAGTCTCTCCGGGTACTCCAGCTTCCTCCCACAGTCCAAAGACATGCTCGTTAGGTTAACTGGAGATTCTAAATTGTCCGTAGGTGTGAATGTGAGTGTGGCTGGTTGTTTATCTCTATATGTCAGCCCTGCGTACAGTCCAGGGTGTAACCCCGCCTCTCGCCCAATGACATCTGGGATCGGCTCAAGCCCCCCTGCGACCCCAACTGGAAAAAGCAGTATGGAGGACGAATGGATGCATGGACTGAATATTTATGTGAACCACAGCCGCATGTCATTCCCCACTCTCTCTCCCTGATTTCCAACTCTGTCCACTGTCCTGTCTCTCCATTAAAGGCATAAAAAGCCCCAAAAAAATAAATCACTAAAACACTGACTGTAAATAAAACTGTTCTTCAGAGTCGAGGATGAAACACCTGACCTGACAGAGAGTCTGTTGGGGCCCTCAGTGATGCATCATAGTTAACTGACTGCATTGATAAAGCTCTGTAATGTTCGTGTGGTGAAGATGTGACAGGATACATAGCAGAGGAAATATCACCGGGGTCCTGATTATGTTTGAGGAGCTCGCTGAGACCGGGTCGTTCTATGAGACTGTCACGGACATAGAATCGTCTGAAACTGAATTTATTCTGCATCATGAAAATGACAATAAACAGCTGAGACCGACCCATACGTCTACGGCGAGCGAGGATGAGGTTCACGGCAGAGCAATAACACATCAATCACCCGAGTTATTTTGTTCTAATGTAAAGAGATTGAAGGTGCAGCGGACAGCTTGAAGCCTCAGGGTGTCGTACGGAGGATCTTTGTTTCAAGTGCGACTCTGCAGGAGGAGAAGAGTCTGAAGAGGGACAGCTCAAGTGTTCCCATTTAGAAGCAGCTGATTAGTTTAAAAACCTTTGCTTTGATCTTAAAGGGTTTATCCATCAGAGGAAAACCAGCAACACAATAAAGCAGATTTATCATCATTTTAACGTTCAACGAGCCGCACAGCTCAGTCCTTCATGAAGAACTAGAGACAGGAAGTGAAACCATCAGAGCTTTTAAAATCCAGATCCTGAATAAAAAAAAAACAAGAAATGAGCCGAATTCAGGACGATGGGTTTAAATGTTTATTTTTATATCTGTTCTTTTTTTCAATGACCTCATTCAAGTCGGCGTACACTCAACGTTATCAGCCTGATTATTAATGATGTTATGACGAGGATGAATATGGTCTGTTTGATTGCGACGATTTTAAAATGGTTTCTATACTGATGAGAACTCTCAAGAACAGCTGACGGTGTTGTGCTTTGCATCTGGTCACTTCCTGTCAGCACCTGTGGTCACTTCCTGTCAGCACCTCTGGTCACTTCCTGTCAGCACCTGTGTGTGTCCAATCAGACTTAAAGCTGTTTGTTTACACTTCCTGACGTTGTCTCATCCTCTCTAGATCGTCTCTTGCGTTCTTCTCTTCTCTGGTGTTCACCGCTTTGGATAAAAGTGTCTGATAAGTCAATTGTAGAATTTTCGGGTACAGATGTAGGGCCGTTTCCGGATGTTATCAGCAGGCTGATGATCTTGTGTTGCACTTACTTTCCAATAAATGTCTTTTTTCAGGTCAGACAGCATGAATTTGCACGTCTTTGTGTTTGGGTCCCAAAAGAATCAAGCTAAGAAGATTTACAAGTTATCAAACGGTGTTACTTACAACAGATACGTGTGCATTGCGTGTCCGCCCCGGTCCGTTACGGAGCCATCAACACCCACGGCCTGCGTCCTCAGAGCGCTGGAGTGCAGAGACTAAAGAGTTCCCTCAGTAATTTACAGATTCACCCACAACAGCACAAGATAAGACGATTGAAACACACATTCAGGCATTTTTCTGAACTGTCAAAACAGAGTGTTTTGTTCTGAAAATTAACCAGATGTCTGTGTTAGATGGAGCGCAGCAAAGCCGGTGGAAGCTCACACACTGAATAAAGTAAAGACCTATTGGCTGACGGAGATGAGACGGGCCGAACAGGCATCTGGTGGAATTTGGCCGTTATCATTCGTGGAGACAGAAAGGGTAAAAAAAAAGTTCAATTCATTTGCGTGCGTGTGCCTTCAAACTCCAGGCCACCCCTGCATAAGTCAGTGGGTCACCCCAATTTTAAAAAAGTCTGGTGGTACGGTTCTGGACCGTCCCGGCATAAGGTGATGGATCGTGGTCAGATCTGTGGTCATCATGTTCCCATAAACGCTCACACCAACATTAAACTTTTATCAGCTCCTTCTCGCTCCTCTCTTCTCCGACGTCGGGGGTCCAGGCTTTAAATGTTGTGTGTTCAGGCATTAAGAACGATATGAAACACAAACGTTACCATTTAATGCTATATGTTGGTCACTTACCCGGAGACCGTATATAAAGCTGGACAGATTGTTTAAAACTTCTCCAGTTGTACAAAAGTGAAACATGCAGTCACTGACAAATATGACGAGATCTTTGTGAAATATGTGTTTGGTTTCCTTTCATGCACTCTGCTGCGTCTCCATCTGCTCTCCTGTTTGGCCTCTCTGCTCAGGGTTTACATTAGATCTCCATTAGTGTCACAGATCCTGCAGGGGGGGGAGGGCTGTCTTTACTCTCTGTGTGCAGCACAGGTGGTATCTGCTGCTCTGTGTGTGTGTGTGTGTGTGTGTGACCAATTTTCCTCGACAACAAAGTTAGTCAAGTCCCCCCCCCCGGTCTTATCTTGATTGGTGAGTGAGGGGAGGGCGAGTGGGTGAGGCGATGTGGGGGTGTGGATCTGCAGACGCTCTCTCACTGATCCAGCTCCTGCACAGCCTGAGAGGAGGATTAGATCTACGAGGACTTCTTCAACAAGGATTAACGTCCAGAAAAATCATCAGGAAGTCAGATCAGACATTTGGAAAAACTATGAAGGAGCTTTGATTACTTTTAAACTGAAGACAGACATTTAGACAAAGCATCACAAACTGAGGAGGAAAACTTTCTGCTCTTGCAAATCTTTCTTCAGACTCGTCAGACAATCTCAACTTTTCTGCAGCTTCATCGAATCCGCCCTGACAGTTCTGAGGAGGCGAGCTGGGTGAACAGGGACAAACGGACGATGAGAGAGACGCCGTGGAGGAGCTCAGTTCAGGTGTGAGCTTGCAGACGGGCTGAAGATCCAGAAAACAGCTGATCTCGATGTAAACACCATGCAGACCCTGCTGCCGACCTGGCACCAGAGACCCTGGCCCAGCACAGGACAAATGTTCCTGCTCTGCTTCGTCATCTTCAACCAGCAGGTAACATTTATTATATTTATTTCATTTATTATATTTATTATATTTATTATATTTACGCTCTGAAACTCAAGGTCTTTAAACAAACTTACACTCATGTCTAACTGAGTCTGTGACGTGTTTGGTGTCCCTAAATCTGAAACCTCTTATTTCATGTTGACATGTTTCTTCTCAGCACAGAATAAGTCTTCACGTGTTGAGTGTGAAACATCTCATTACCCATAATGCAAAGCAGAAATCCTGCTGACTGGAGGAATCAAAAATAGAGTTTGTTCGGCAGGAGGTCCGAATGCTGCTTCGATATTCTGAAGAAATCATCGCCTGAAAATCGTATTTTTAGTGACGTGCATGAGGAAACATGTTTGTATCTGATTTTAGAAATCAAGTCTGAAGGATTTTTTAAAACTGGAATGAGGAATGTGCAGAAAATATCTCAGTGATAATCATGAAACAGCGGGAAAAATATCATCGATATCATTTGATGCACACTAAACGTGAGTCTTCTTAGGTAAGTTAGACTGACAGCAAAGGGTTAAAGTTTAAATCTTAAGCCTTCATAGTGTTTAGGAGAGCTTCCTTTGACAGAAGAATCTCTACCTGACGGACTTTAGGAGATTTATCATATTTATTAAACGCACAAGAAGAAGAAGAAGAAGAAGAAGAAGACAGCTGATGTTAGAGGCTTCATGAAGTCAGAGAGTTTGGTCCAGAGAGGGGGAGGGGGGGGGGTCTCACTGATCTGATCTGCTCCTCAAACAGCCTTAAAATCTCCTTTCAGTGACGAGCATGAGGAAAGGACTTTGTGTCTGTGTTTAGTAGGGATGTAAAGATAAATAGTAAAATCGGGATAAATCGATTCAAAGGTGTCAAGATTCACATCGGTACTCTGAAAAATGAATCTCAGTAACATGGTGAGCGTCAGCAGCTGTAGAGCAAGATTTAGAGGTTGAGGACACAACACCGTCTTTTAAACCGGAGGTGTGGAAGCATTTTGGCTTCCCCAAGACAGAAAATGAAAGAGGTGAGAAGATAACAGACGAGACAAAATCTGTGTGCAAATATTACAAGAAGACAGAGAACTACACAAGTAGCAAAACCAACATGATGCAGCATTTAATCCACACCACAATGAGAAGCTCCAATCCCCTCCCCTTGTTGAGAGAAAACAAACATTAAAAAGCCAAACCACACTGACAAGCGGGTTAGCAGCCACTAAAGGAATCTTTCAGTCAGAATTTGTCTACAAAAATAAATCGTGAGAGAATCGTATGGTGAGTTGAGTTAATCGTTACATCCCTATTGTTAGAGGAATACTTCATATATATATATAAATAAATATTAAGATCATTAACGTTTTGTACGAGTTTACTTAGATTTCCTGCAAAACAACGAACCATAAAGCATATTTTTAAAAGATGAGTTTGAAGAAGAGTGTTCTGGACATCTGATCATGAAACTCAGTGTGCAAAAAAAAAAGTGTTTTAAAAAAACATGCTGGATGGACACAGTGAGACACAATGAAGGAACAGTTTGTATGAAACCAGAGAGGAGTATCAGCAGAGAGCAGAATCCAGAGAAGAAGAAGGTCAGTTCAGTCTGCAGCTGGACATGAGCAGCTTCACTCTAAAAAATAAATGTGTGAATACAGCTGATGCAGCAGGGTCAGCGGTGTCTGCAGCTCGGCGCTCTGATAAAGAAAATGTTAAAACGTCTCTGTAATGACAGCGAATGAAGAAAGGGTCATTAATTATGACGAGCAGGTCGGAACAGTTTAATCACTTTAATCAGGAGCTCGTCCTCCGACCTCATTAATGAACCAGCGGAGATAAATAGAGAGGATTGTTCCACGTGTTGTAAGATCCAAAGAAATAAGAAGATAAAAGTGACTCCTCTGTGGGTCAAGCTGATCTCTGTCCAATACTGCCACCAAGAGGACAAACATGAGTACTGCAGCATCAATGTCACCATGGATGATGATCTTGGATAACGTTTCACCTCTCCTCCAAAAGGCTACTGGGTTGGGAACCGGAGGTCCTGGTGCGGACAAAGTCTGGAAATGTATCTGGTAGCTGGAGAGGTGCCAGGTCACTTTCATGAGCAGTGCAAAGGTACCTTTGAGCAAGGCACCGAGCCCGCAACTGCTCGGGCGCTCTTTCACATCAGGCCCCCTCCCAACTCTCCATCAGTCCACAGGAACCAGTGTGTGTGTGTGTGTGTGGGTGTGTGTGTGGGTGTGTGTGTGTGTGTGTGTGTGTGTGTGTGTGTGTGTGTGTGTGTGTGCGTGCGCGTGTGTGTGTTTCAGCCTCTGTGTGTGAAGCATGTTCAACAACAGTGTAACACTGAATTTCCCCTCACAGGAATAATAAAATATATCTTCTTCTTCTCAGTAGAGCTGTGTTCAATATACTTTAATAGAGAATATATTTCCTAAATATGATGATAATGGCGACCCCATTTGAATTATATGCGACCCCACGTGGGGTCAGGACCCGGAGGTTGGGAAAGCCTGACCTAAAGGTTTGACAGCATTATAAGGCGAGAGCACCCCCCTGCTGGCCAGATATTATTTTTTAAACTGCTTTAAATTTGAATTTAAAGAAAAAAAAGATGAGTAAACTCTCTGTTGCAAGAAGAATTAAATCTGCAGCTGTTTTAGTTTTTATTTGAGATGAGAATAAAGATGTCCTTTACTCACAGGGATAAAACACCGCCCCCTAGTGGCTGGAGCATGCAACTGCAGCTCTAAAGTGTAGGCAGTTGTAGTCCAAAGTGCTCCGTGGAGTATTAGAGATGATGACTTGTGTTTTAAAGGATGTTACATTATTCTTCATCATCTTCCGTCTCATTCTGTAAATCTGCAGGTCAGCGGCTCCGTGCTCGAGAGTCTGATCGCTAAACGGACCGAATATTTGGAGAGGTGCAACAGATCGCTGTCGGCAGGTTCTTCTTCATCACAAACTGGTGAGACTCCTGATCCGTGTGTGAATGTGACATATCCTGTTTGTGGTCTTACAGTCCTGATTCTTCTTGTTCCCTCAGGAGTCTTCTGTAGAGGAACGTTCGACATGTTTGTGTGTTGGCCTCACTCTCCTCCTGGGAACGTGTCCGTGCCCTGTCCGTCTTATTTACCCTGGATCAGTGACGGTAAGAGACAACTACTTCATGAGTCGTACTACTTTAATCATAGCAGAGATCTATCGTCTCTTACTGTGTGGATGAGAGACACAGATGTGTTTTTTAGGCCTGATTATGACGGAGAGAACTCCCATGATTCCCCGCCAGCCTCGACGTCATCTTGTGTTATTGTTTTAAAAAACAATCCGTAAAAACGGCTTCGCCTAATGCTGTTCCTTACTGATAACTTAACTAACCTACCACACGACCTCTAATGGCGCCCACAGCCCAACAGGAGATCTCCTGCTATCGCATCCTTCTGTGTGAAGACCAAACAAACTAACCAACCAAAACACAACTAATCCAGGAGACATAATGACTGTGGAGAGAAGAGTCTGTACAAAGATGAGAAACAGCATATTAACGTGTGTGTGATGAACCTGCAGGCGTGTCGAGGAGCGCTCACAGGGAGTGTCTGGGGGACGGGAAGTGGAGACAGAAGGAGAACTCGTCTGAGGCCTGGAGGAACGATGAGGAGTGTCAGGAGGAGCGATACTTCAAAGACAAGGTGAAATACTTCTCTCCTTTCCTCATGGACTCTGTAACAGACTCGTCCTGTGTGCGGAGAGTTCTTACTCCTACATCTGACGCTAAGCTACGTGCTACGCGCTAGGTGTTCTCATCATATCATGTTTTATGTGTCTCCAGGAGGAGGAGATGCATCGACAGACGCCGCTCAGACTCATCTCTGTGATTGGTTACTCTCTCTCTCTGTCCTCCCTCATACTGGCCGTCCTCCTGATGGGGCTGCTGAGGTCAGTGACGGCCGGCGGGGCGTGGAGGGGGGCTCGAGGGGGGTCAGATAGTCAAACTGGACAATGTGACCTTTCTGCGTGGAGACGAGAAAGATGAGGGATCATTGTTTCTATGGTTACAGCTGAAAAACTGATTGGATTTTTTTGATTTGATTTATTTTATTTCGAACACAAACAAAAACAGAAAACAAGAAATGCTGGAATTAAAAATATGTTGAAAACAAATTAAATATAAACGCAACATTACATGCACGAAAAGGAGTAGGAAGAAGTTTAAACTTATCTAATCCTACCCTCTTTTAACTCAAATATATAATGTAAATAATAGGTCTTAATTATCTATTAGTACATAATGTAATATATTCGGAATTAATTACTTTTGTGACATGATCTAATAATCTAATTAATGAAATTCAAACTAATCGAATTAATCGAATTATAAAATAACTCCTTCTGAAGAAAGTGTCGACATCAGACTGGTTATGACACAACGTCTGAACCTTATTCGAGTGTTTCCGTTTAATTATTTGCCTATCCTCTAAGAAAATAAAGAATCTGCAGTTTCTAAAACGTCTGAAGAAACTCCTTTGGATAAAATCCAAAGAAGAAAAAGTACAAGTGTGGTGTTCCTCCTGCAGAGTCACTACACGACTAAAGCTACATGGATGTTTAAACATCTCTGCAGTCGTCATGTAAAAGCTCCGCTGAGTCGTCCTGTTCGACCATCGATAAAGGGCTGGTTTATTGGTTTTAGCTTCCCTGATGATGAACATGCTGTCAGCGTGAAGATGAGGAGGATGCAGAGATGTTTACGGACTCAATCACTGCTAATGACTTTATAACCACGGGGAACATCTCCATGAAGACGCATTGGCCGTCTGTCGGCTTGTTTTCCTTCTCTGCATTGACTTTCTGTCTGTAATAAAAGAGGAGAGAGAACAGATCCATGCCTGCCTCTAATCACAGCCGTCTTCTCTTACCAGGAAGCTGCACTGCACCAGGAACTACATCCACATGAACCTGTTTGTGTCGTTCATCCTGAGATCCGCCTCTGTCATCTCCAAAGAAATCATCTTATGTGTCATGTACTCCAACCTACCAAGAGACGACCCGGGGTGGAACTCGTACTCCACGTCTGCTGTATGCTAAAGCAAACACATCCACCTGTAAAAACAGCAGCTGCTTCAAACATTGTAAGACACTAATTTAATGTTTTCCCGAGCAGATATCGTGGATGTGTAAGTTCTCCAAAGTGTGCATGGAATACTTTGTGGCCTGTAACTACTTCTGGCTGCTGGTAGAGGCTGTCTTCCTCCACACACTGCTCTTCACCGCCGTGCTTACGAAGAGGCGTCTGCTGAAGAAATACATGCTGCTGGGCTGGGGTGAGGACTCTGCAGCTACTCACATGTTTGTGTGTAAGGAAGAGTAAAACATGCAGTTTTCATCATACTTTTGATGACTCATCCGTTTCGATTTGATGAAGGATAAGAGTTATTCACAATAAGGCGTGTAGCTGACCTGATTGACAGGTGTAACGGTTTGTCAGGAGGCTTAAAACCCGCCTCAGCTCCAGCTCTCAGCCTGTCGTTAGGTTGACTCAAAGTTAGGCTGAGACAGCATTTCCAGCATGGAGACCGCCATCGACTGGTGAAGGGTGATGTCACTCAGGCTTCATGCATTCATATTTACAGTCTATAAGTTAATTACGATTAATTGCATTTTTAATCACACATTTTAATTGACAATTTTGCATTTAAAAACAGAAATGGTCAAGCTTTTATTTTGAAATGTTTGTACCGTCTTAAGCTGTCAGTCAACTCAGCCACGCCCATAATTATGCAAAACTCTTATCCTTAATCAAATCAAAACAGATGTATCCTGTTAGCCTCTAGTGGACACTCAAGGCTTGCAGTTTTTTGCACTTCCACATTTGCTCCATAATTAATACTTTAGTCCTCAAACTAGGCTCCTTTCCCGCCTGTCATTACCCACTCTCTCTATCTATCTCTCTCTCTCTTTCTCCCTGGTTTCCTCCTCTGCCATCTGTCCTTTCAAAATAAAGGCAAAAAGCCCCAAAAATAAATCCACTAAGTGAAACTCTTCTCGTGTTCAGGCACACCCGTCCTCTTTGTGACCCCGTGGACTGTGGTTAAGATTCTATATGAAAACACAGAGTGAGTGATTCTCTACAGACTTCATATTAAATTAATCTAAATGTTTCAGATTGTCTGACATTAACTCTTTGCCTCTGCGTTCCTCAGATGCTGGCCGATAATGAACATGTGGTTCTGGTGGATCATCAGAGGTCCCATCACACTAGCCGTGCTGGTGAGAGAACGCTGAATTAAACTGATGCTCACGTGAGCGTCTGAGAGTCATCGAGCTGTTTGTGATTTCACACGCTGTTTGATGCTCTCGGTCATGTGACCACATGTGATCTTGTATCTGTGTTTAAAAGTCACGAGCATGACCGATCACTGATTTATCTTTTTATGAAATCACAGCGACAGAAACCTCATCAGCAAAGAGCATAGATAAAGGATTCAATGTCAGACAGAAACAGCAGAGATCAGATGTTAGAAGAGCTGAAATCACTAAATTAGAAATAATGAGGAGGTTGATTCTAGTTTTGAAGGTCCAATCACCACTCGTTTCAGCTGCTCCCCTCAGGCAGTGGTTTTAGAGTACCACTGGCGAAAAAGAAAACTTACAGAAACTATTTCATTCCCACTACAATACGCATTTTAAACAAGGCTAGATGAGCAATGTTTTTTAAATGCTGTGCATATGTGTTTTTACCTATTTAGGGTACTAATGACCTAATGTGAGTGTTAGTGTGAATGTGTGTATGTTTTCATGTTGAGCCTCAACAAAAGGTAATTTTCTGTCACAATGTGATAGACAATAAAGTTTTTTGAATCTTGAATCTTGAATCTTGAATCTTGAATCTTGAATCCGTAAGATGTGTAGTGAGTGAAATGATAAAGTGACCTTACTATATGATCAGACATTAAGGAAACATGCTATGTTGAAGTGGATTTTTTTGGACCAGAGAAGGTAGACGGTTTTAAGGCTGCTCTCTCCAGCTTGTATAGATTTGGGTGATCCTTTTGGACAGAGTGGGATGATAATGCTTCGTTGATCCTGTCAGTACTGAGTACAGGTGTTAAAAGAGTTTTTCTGTCGACACATTAACAGTCAAATGTCCTTTATTTTAAATGCATAACATGTAAGTGAATCTTTGCATGTATCTTATTAATCCTTGTGTTTGTGTTGCAGGTGATTTTCTTCATATTCATCAAGATTCTGATGCTGCTGCTCTCCAAACTGAAAGCAGATCAGGTGAAGTTTACCGACTACAGATACAGGTGAGTCTCCTGACCTGAACATTTTGACCTTGAGCTTAATAACCCAACTGCTGTCTTTAAACAGAGCAGCAGCTTCGTGGTTTAAAGATGTTAATCATTTTGTGTTCAGCTCAGACTCAAATGTCAGCTCGGCGTCTGTTCTGCAGCAGAAATGTGGCCTCAGGAGGGAATCACATGTACATTAACTTACAAAGCTTCTTTCTCCTCCAGTTTGCTCTTTATGCTCCAGTATAAACTTTACACCCTTCATTATGTCTCTATGTCTGTGTGTGTGTGTGTGTGTTTGTGTGTGTGTGTGTGTGTGTGTGTGTGTGTGTGTGTGTGTGTGTGTGTGTGTGTGTGTGTGTGTGTGTGTGTCTGTGTGTGTGTGTGTGTGTGTGTGTGTGTGTGTGTGTGTGTGTGTCTGTGTGTGTCTGTGTGTGTCTGTGTGTGTCTGTGTCAGTCTGGCCCGGGCGACTCTGGTCCTGATTCCTCTGCTGGGGATCCATGAAATCATCTTCACCGTGCTGATCGATGAATATGTGGAGGGCAGCAGCCGCTACGCCCGAAACTTCATCAACCTCACCCTCAGCTCCTTTCAGGTGACACCCGATTGGTCAAATACTGTAATACACATTTAAAAAACCTCAGCCACATTAAACAGGGATTTTCTTTATTTTTTTTATCCTTCGTCTGTTTCAGGGCTTCTTGGTTGCTGTGCTCTACTGTTTTGCCAACGGAGAGGTATGTTTCTTCTTCTGTTTGTATTTGTGTGTAGCTTTACCCACTATTGAAACCCAATCACCCGTCTGCATTTAATCAAGCGGCATCCTCCAGAGTTGAAAACTGAAGCCAAGGAGGAAGTGTTAAGACCTGCAGTTCCTAGAGTGTCCACTAGAGGCTGACTGCAAAAGCTGAAAATTTCCCATAAACACCCGTTCTGTAAAAAAAAACTGCCTTTGTGACAGCAGAAATAAACACGTTTACATCCTGGTTCAGAATAGGAATGTAGATTAATTTGCTTTTAAATGTTTGCTTTATCGATGGGTGTCTGATACATGAGTTTCACGGTGATGCAGTAGTTAGTGCTGTTGCCTCACAGCAAGGTTCTTGGTTTGAATCCCCATCTGACAAGATCCTCTCTGTGCGGAGTTTGTAAGTTCTCCCTGTGCATGTGTGGGTTCTCTCCAGGTACTCCGGCTTCCTCCCACAGTCCAAAAACATGCTCGTTAGGTTAACTGCTGACTCTGAATTACCCGTAGGAGTGAATGTGAGTGTGGCTGGTTGTCTGTTTCTATATGTCAGCGCTGTGATTGGCTGGAGAACCATCCAGAGTGTAACCCCGCCTCTCGCCCAATGACAGCTGTCAAAGGCTGCAGTCCCACCGTGACCCTGAACGGCATAAGTGGTATAGATAATGGATGGATGGATTTCTGATGCCTGTATCGGTATTCATATAACTCAAATGTATCAAGGCTTTAAAGGTCACATATTCTCCTCCTCTTCAACCAGTGTAAATAAGTTTCAGAGGTTCTTAAAACATGTCTGTGAAGTTTCTTGTTCTTAATCCACTCTGATCCTGTATTTGATCATGCCCATTAACCTCTCTATTTCAGCCCTGCTCAGAACAGGCTGTTTCTGTGTCTGTACCTTTAAATGTAAATGAGCTGTGTCTGACCACGCCCCCTCTCTGGAAGGGTTTGGGTGGCTCGGGCTTTCTCGCTCCATGTATTGTATAATATGTGACCTTTAAAGGTCAAGCTTCGATGAGCCTGGTGTACCTAGAAATTCAGTTTACAGATTAAATAACTTGTTGGAGAACATTCTTGAGAATTTAGCCGCTAAAAGTCTGATTTCTGAGAAGCTGGAAGTCCTCAACCATCCAAACAAACTGTGACAACATTTAGAAGTTCCATATTTTAAGGGTTGGAGGCCATAACGGAGACATTCAGTAGACGTGACCTTCAGGAGCTCACACATGATATCATGTAGTGAAACTACTAAAGAGCCTTTTCTTTCTACTGGTATTCAGGTCCAGGCTGAGCTGAAGAAGCGCTGGCAGCTCTTCCTGTTTACAAACCACTTCCAGGTGAGGAGCTGCTTCCACAACGTTCCCCTCAAACAGCTGTGGAAGCGCACCCGAACGCACCACACGCACTGCTCCTACGACGACGGCGGCACCTCCACCACGCACCCACACCTGCTGCAGGTGGCGGTCCATGGAGGAGGAGGGGGGTTGGGAGTAGGAGAGGTCAAAGGTCATGGGCTGAAGGGCTGTGAGACAACAGGAGTGGACTTTAAGACCAGGAAGAGTCTGTCGAGCAGCGACGGTGAGATGACGCTCGGAGAGACCATGGAGGAGATCCTGGAGGAAAGCCAGTTCTGATCATTTCAATACTTTTAAAAGCGTGTTGTACTCCATCCTTCCAGCTGCATCAGCCCCCGAGAAAAGGTGGTTACTATGGGGACCGGGTGTCACAAATACAGAGGTGTCATGACGTGTTTCCTGCAGTGAGTCAGAGCTCTGACATGTTCTCACCGTGTCTCTGAAGGACGTTTCTGTGTCGGCTGTTTGTGAGAACAGAAAAGTGAAGCTCAGCTCACATTTGGAGAAACTGAAATCATTCCAACTTAAAATCAAAGAACGACAGAAAATAATAAACATTCACTTTGTTCCAACGTGTAAATCTGCTGCTTGTCGTACGTCGACCATGTTGGCTGCTTCTCTTTCATCAACATGGCTCCAAGCCTCCCTCGCTTCTCACAGACATCGCACAAGTGCACTAAGCCCCAGACGATGCCCCCTCCCCCGGTGGTCAGCCCATGTACACAGTCTGGTAGAGCAGGTGGCATGTATGCATATAGAAAATCCGCCAAGAAACAGAAAGAAGAAAAAGCAACGACATGAGGGCTGAGTCCATCCTGCTAACCCACATCGACCCTCCACATCCACCGTGCAGCTCAGAGGATGAAACGGGCCTGTGCTGCGCGGATATGACGGTTTTTGAAGCGACAGGAGTCGTTTTGAATGACGTCATATAGCGATCACCTTCCTGGTTTGAGCACAGTTACCTTCACATCTCTCGCAGACCGTACTCGAGTACACATGAAAAGTGACTGAGATCACTTCTTCAAACAGACTCTGGTACGGTACCTGAGTGCGGTACGTTTGTGTTCAATCTGATCAAATGAACCAGACTTTGGGATTAGAAGTACTCGAGGCTAAGACCAGGTTCCCTAAAGTGAAACCACCATAAAGTGTACTTTGTCAGAAAAGATCATCTTGGATCAAACTGCCCCTGAAGCTAAATGACAGTTTACGTCAATTAGATAAAAAGGACGGGGTTTGTTATGATACGCTACCCGACTAAACTCTACAATACATAACAGGATGATAAAGTTCTACTATTCAAAAGAGTAGATGTTGTGTTTCTGCAGAACCCAAACCTGGATGACTCGGGACACAACACTACAAGGGGTCAAAGTCAGACTGGGCCCCTGGTTTCTGAAGGTGGCGGTGGGAACATTTGGCGGTTGGAGTATTATTCTCCAATTTCTCAAAGATGGGCCAAGATGTACAGTTTCCTTCATTAGCTTGATGCTAACACATAATGACAGTTGCCATTGACAGGCTAACGTAATGATATGCCGCTCCCTTAAAGGGATACTTCACCCGCTGAAACATGAATCTGTATTGACATTGGGTCATGTGTAGTAGAAATGTGAAATAAATTTTGAAGTTGGTGCCTCCTTGGCCAGCAATATAGCAATATAGCTGTGAGATGGCTGCTGCCGACAGGCCGGTCTTGTGTCACGGCAGCCCCTGTGGCCAGCACTAGTGCCGGGGTCACCGCGACACAACACTGGCCTGTCGGCAGCAACCGTCTCACCGCTATATTTATATTTTTCCGCCATTATCAGCTTTCTCCATAGAGCCTGTTAGCATAGCCTCCAAGCAATATGGCGGACGTTAAGTTTTGATTCTTAAGTTTTGATTCTTAAGTTTTGATAAGTGAGTTCCCACCCACTGATCTATGATTGGTCTGTAGCTTCAGTGGTCGAAAATATGAGGAACTAGCGTTGTAGTTTCACACCGCTAACCACAACAGCTTCCAGTGACGCAATATGATGATATTTGCGTCACTGGAAGCTCCTTTTCAGACTTAGAAATACAGAACTTTCCAGTCTCAGGGGGAAATGAGGGCTGGATGCACGACCATTCAAAAATACTAGCAGGTTTCTAATGATACAAAGCTTAATGCAAATGGGTGAAGTATCCCTTTAAGGCGTTCTGGTTGGCCAATGCATACCCTGTTTACTTAACGGTCCAACCCGATATTACTTCTTTATGGTGCTGTGAAAGAAAATATTAGCTATATTATCAGCTATTAGTGATGAGGAAGAAGGCGGTGAAATGTAAAAGGGCAGAAGGAGCTTTATTAATGGGATCTGAGGTTCAGCTTATCAAAGGGCAACGATGGACGACGTTCAACACATTGTGTTCTTTCCTCTTGGCATGTGACTGTTTATCACAAGAAGTGCTGCACGCTGACATTAGAAGAAGAAGACCATATACTTAATTAAAACTTGATGATTCGCAAATAAAACAGAAACAGCCTTGAGATGACTCTTTCATGAAATCAACGGGATATTTAAACATGGCGTGTTTGGCCTTCATTACAACGGTCATACAGGAAGTGACGATTCTTTCGACCGACCAACAGACCGCAGAGTGTCTAGCTCCGCCCCTTAGGGTCTGACCGGTACAATTGGCACCCCAACAGAAGGGGAGCAAAATAGTAGGACGATACAGATCGGTTATTTTGGTACCATTCCCACCTTTGACGGTGGAAACGCCGATAAATGGTTTATCGTACAAAATGGATCAGACCACTTGGTGGCTTTATTGGAAACAAGATGCAAACTGGGAGTGTATGTTTTGAGTGTTTTTGTATTAAATCAGCTGCAACACAAACCAGAGTGACTGTTCAGAAGACTAAAGGAGTGAAGTGTTTACTGTGAAAGAATCAAGAGTGATGAATGTCGAGTTGAAGCCTCTCGCTGTAAAAATATAAATCATTCCTTCAGCCGTACTGAATCAGCATACAAAGACTAACATACTCTGACTGTTGTATAATGTTTGTTTTTTAACCTCAGTGTCGAGGGTTTCCCACCGTTTTTATTTACAGTGTAAAAGATCACATTATAACAGTTACAGGTGAGTGAACACCTGGATGTGAATATAAATACAGTGTATTTGTTGAATATTGTAAAGGCTCTTTGTGCAGCAGGTGGTCTTTGAATGCATCATGTGTCCATCTGTTCATGGACTCTCACTCCTACAGTATACGTGCAAACATTAAACACATTTTCACATGCAGCGTCGTCGTCTTCTTTCAGTTCTGCTTCCCCTGACGGCGACTGAACGTCCTGTTTATTTTACTTAGTGGTCACATGAAGCGTCTTTGTTTACTTTTCTTCCATGTTTGATATTTCGGTCATACGACGGCACACACTCGCACAGTGAGAGCTGATGCCTCCGTCCACATGTCAGTGACAACAGAGCAGTAGATGAACCGGTCATCAAATTAGAAACAAGATCTAATATAAATATAAGTAATTAATAAACACAACATCAGCCTCAGCATGCAATCTGAAGCTTCTGAGTACTGCTCTGCTGCACAGCAGCTGTTAGAAAGTAATATCTGCAATACAACTTTTTATTTCAGTTAATTAATAAGTTGACAAAACATGAATTATATGAACTTCTACAAAAATCATTTAAAAGAGAGAGAGCGAGAATCTCAATTCACAGACGTGTCCTAATCCAGAGTCTCACAGCATGTCTGATCAGCAGTGATTTGACCCGGATGACCTGCTGCACGGTTCTGATACGAATCAGGGCCATGTGAGTTTATTACGCCCTGATCTCAGCCAATCAGCGAGCAGCGTGAGTCACGGAGGGGGAGGTTTTAGCTGCACACTTTTCATCCCCTCTCTCTCTCTCTCTCTCTCTCTCTCTCTCTCTCTCTCTCTTTCTCTCTCTCTCTCTCTCTCTCTCTCTCTCCCTCTCCTCTCAGCTCTTTATCATCTCCTTCCTCTTCTGTTCGACTCTTCAGGTGTTCGTCATCATCATCATCATGGCGGAGAGGTTCGGATACATCAGCCGCGTGCAGAGCTTCAGCGCGTGTCACCGGCTCCACAGGTTAGTCTACATCCGCCGGTTAAAAGAGTCCGTTATATTCAGCCTCTGTTACCGGAAACGGACTGCTTTCCTCAGACTGGCAGACTGCCGATTATAAAATCCTGCATCAGTGAGTGTAGAGGTTTTAAACATGTCTGAGACTGGAGCACCGAGCGGCTGACAGCGGTCCGTTCAGACCCGGTGATCCGCCTTACAGAGCGGCGAGACTCTGTTTACTACTTCACTTTAGAAACGAAGAGAACCTTTGGATTTAGCCGGGGGTTCGTGGGATTTGTAGTTCATTTTAACCCATAGATATAATCGCTACTGCCGTACTGCCTTGAAGTGCAATCATAACAAAGAGTTCCGAAAGAATAGACCGGAGTTGAATTCTATTCAACCTACACAGGCAGACAAGATGTTAATATGCTGGGGAAATAATAAGTGACATAAAAAGAAATCAGGGAATAAAAGGCGTTTTGATAATGTAGTGACTTTATTTCTAAATGCAGATTCAGTGTGAGTAATCTTAAGAGAAATAAAATAAAAGCAAGCAGTAAACGCTTACTGAGCTTTACTTTGAACATTTTATGCATTTGTTACTGGAAAAAAATTCTCGTGTTCAAGGGGGAACCTCAGGTGTTGAAAAATGAAGCTGATGGACCAGCAGAGAACAGATCCTGAGATGCCAAGTTCAGAGAGCGTGGATTTGGTTAAGCAGGTCAGGCAGTAATAGAACTGAGGACTGACCCGCAGTTCTAGCAATTTATAAAACGGCATTTGTTGGACCCAAGGACGCTTTATTTTAACATCGTGCAGTGTGGGAGCATCGGCTATCCAATCAGGTAAACTCTTACTCGCAAAAGATTACTTGAGTCCAAGCGGCAACCTCAGTGTTGAAACATGAAGTCGATTCTGATGTGTAAAATCCTGGAGGTCCTCAAGTGTCCACTAGAGGCTGGCTGCAGAAGCACAGGACGTCACATACACACCCATTCTAAAAAGCCTGTTTTTCAATTCAATTCAATTCAATTCAAAAAACTTTATTTGTCCCCGGGGGGCAATTCAAAGGCACACAGAGCAGTAAATTAACAACAGTGCAAGTAAACGAAACATTTTAATCTAAATATAAAGTGTCAATTTAAATACAACTTAAAGCTTAAACTTAACTTAAAAATACAAAATATAAAAGAGTAGATATAAGTGGACAATGATCGGACTAACAGATGTAAACAGATGTAAGCAGAACTATGTGCAGTAGTGACCAGATGTAAACAGAACTATGTGCAGTGAACGAGAAATACATATATATATACAGAGCTATGTGCAAGTAGGCAAATACTAAATGATAAGTTATTAAGGTGCATGGTGAACAACAGGAGTTGAGGAGCTGGACAGCCCTGGGAACAAAGGTTGCTCTTCTCCTCTGTGTCCTGCAGCAGGGACAGCGAAGCCGGCGTCCTGAGGGGAGCCACTCAAATGCAGGGAAGAGAGTGTGTGAGGGGTCCTGCATGATCCGACCTGCTAGCCTGATTGTCTGTTGCTCATAGATCGATGTCAAAGTCCTTACAGGTAGTCCAATGATCTTAGAGCAGACTGTGACCGTGCTCTGCAGGCGGTTTCTGTTCTGGAGGGTGGTGGAGTGGAACCAGCAGGTTATAGAAAAAGTAATGATGCTCTCAATGAAGGAGTAGTAGAAGGTCAGAAGAATGTTCTTACTGACTCCAAAGGAATTGAGCTTCCTTAGGAGGTATTTTCGCTGCTGACATTTCCTGAGAATCTCCTCGGTGTTGGAGGCGAATTTCAGCAGGCTGTCGAAGATGGTACCCAGGTACTTATACTCCTACTAGTTCGACAGGATTCCCATGGATTGTGGTGATTGCTGATGCAGCCAGTTCCCTCTGCTTGTTGGAGAAGGTCACCACCATGTCTTTGGTCTTGCTCATGTTCAGTTCGAGGCAGGAGCTGTCACACCACTCCACAAACTCCTGAAGAACTGGTCCATGGTGCTGAGAGGGGCCTGACAGCAGAGACAGGAGAACTGTGTCGTCTGCTTACTTCACCAGGGGACAGTTTGGCTGTGTGGTTCTGCAGTCATCGGTGTAGAGGATGAAGAGCAGAGGTGAGAGCACGCAGCCCTGAGGGGAGCCAGTTGAGGTGTGTTGGAGGCTGGAGAAGGTGTTGTTGACCAGAACTCGCTGTGATCTGTTGGTCAGAAAGTCCAATATCCACAGGATAAGCTGGTCGTTCAGATGGAAGCCAGGATGTGAGGCTGCAGGGTGTTGAATGCAGAGGAGAAGTCTGCAAACAGGAGTCTGGCTGAGGTGTTGGGGTGCTCCAGGTGTTTTTGAACAGTGTCTATTATGAATGTTTTTGCATCATCGACACCTCTGTCTGCACGATAAGCAAATTGTAGCGGGTCCATCTGGGAGTTGGTTTCTCTGATGATGTGTTGTTTTATGATCCTCTCCATGGCCTTCATCACCAGAGACGTGAGGGCCACAGGCCTGAGGTCATTCATTTGGCGGGGCTTTTCTTGGGGATGGGGATAACTGTGGAGTGTTTCCACAGCTGGGGGACTGTGCTGCTGTCCATAGAGCTCTGGAACAGGGTCTGAAACACGCCCCCTAGCTGCTCGGCACAGTGCTTCAGGATGCGGCCACTGATGTTGTCTGGACCAGGTGAGCTGCTCTCCCTTGTCCTCGTTGAGGGCTCTCACCACGTCCTCTCTGCTGAAGGTGAGTGCAGAGTCACTGGGCTTGAGCATGGACACTGTTTCTTCCAGCTGTGTTGTGTTGTCCTTCTCGAATCTGGTGTAGAATGAGTTGAGATCGTTGGGGAGAGAAGTAGAGCTGCTGCCTGCAACCTCGATGGTTTAGATGTTGGTAGCAGCAGTGTTCACAGCAGCCATGTTTTTGAGGCCCTGCCAAGCTGAGCGGAGGTTCCCCTGTGTGAATTTTTCCTCCACTTTGTTCTTGTACTTGAGTTTGGCAGTTTTTATGGCGTGCTTGACTTCTCTGTTTACCTCCTTTTTCTCCACTTCCGAGCCGGTGAAGAAGACCCTTTTCTTCTTGTTGAGGACCTCCTTGAGCTCTTCGGTGATCCAAGGTTTATTGTTGGGGTATATCGTGACTGTTTTGGAGGGGATGATGTTGTCCACACAGAAGGAGATGTACGATGAAACAGTGTCCACATGCTCATTAATGTTGTTGGAGGGGGCTAAGAGGTTTTCCCAGTCAGTGGATTCGAAGCATCCTTTAAGTGTAAGAATGCTTTCGCTGGTCCACTGCTTGATGTTCTTAACAACTTTCTTAACCCTCTTTATTACAGGAGTATATGCTGGAGCAAGCAGGATGGCATGGTGGTCAGCAGAGCCAAGGGGGGGGGGAGAGCAACAGATCGGATAGGAACTGAACCATAGCATTTATCCAGTGTCTTCCCCAGGCGGGTGCTGCATGTAATGTACTGCTGGTAGCCTTTTAGTGATTTTTCAGGAGAGCAATGGTTGAAATCGCCCAAGATGAATTTGGGAGAGTCCGGTGATATGAGTTCCAGTTCATTTAACAAGTTCGTGATGTGTTCAGTGGCTGTGGCTTCGTTAGCTCTGGGGTGGATGTAAACCAGGATGAGAAAAAGCTGTGGAAATTCTCTGGGGAGATAGAACGGGCGAAGGGAGACAGCCAGAAGCTCAATGTCCAAGGTGCACAGTTTCTCCCTCACGACGATCGTCGAGCACCAGCGTGTGTTTACATAAAGACACACGCCGCCGCCATGTTGTTTCCCAGTGAGCTCACTGTCTCGATCAAGTCTTAAAGGGGGGGAGAAGCCATCAACGTGCAGCGTGTTATCATCGTCGTTCTTATTTAACCACGTCTCAGTAAAAGCGAGAACAGAGGCAGTCCTGTACTCATGCATGTGGTTAATGTTGGCAAAAACCATGGAAAACAATATATCTAAAGAAAAATAAACAGTAGAAAAACGTAATAAACGCTAAATAACTGCTCTGTGAGCCGGCCGGTCTTCCGCACGAGCAGCGACCCGGAACCGGAAAAAACAGCAGAGATTAACATGTTTACAGCCTGGTTCAAAAAACCAAACAGTTCTGATTAGTTCATGTCTCGATCAGCACACACTGTACGGGGGGGTGAAGGTTTTGATGACTCATCAGTTTTGATTTGATGAAGGATAAGAGTTATTCACAATAAGGCGTGTAGCTGACCTGATTGACAGGTGGGCGCGGTGTAACGGTTTGTCAGGAGGTTTAAAACCCGCCTCAGCTCCAGCTCTCAGCCTGTCGTTAGGTTGACTAAAAGTTAGACTGAGACAGCATTTCCAACATGGAGACCGCCATCGATGGGACTCCAGCGCCCCCAGACGGGGGTCATCACTCTAATATTTACAGTCTACGCTTTATTTATATTATAAAGATATTTTTATTTCTGCAATTCAAGTTGTTCAGCAATAAGCGAGTTAACAAAATAAACAGATAAGGGGGGGGAAGGGGGGCTTTCTTTTCGTAAATGTTCCATCTTTCCCTCAATGAACATGAAGGCATCGTGTGTCAATAAACTCTCTGCACAGTCTCAGTGTTTGATTAGTGAACTATTTGTTCTCAAACATGGTAAAGATAATCTATGCACCTGTTCCAGCGTTCACCTGAGTGACGAGGAGAACAGGAGCGTTTATGGAAAGTGCAACAATCCCAACGGTCACGGACACAACTACAAAGGTGAGTCAAGCTCTTCGACTCATCCCCGGGTTATATGACACATAATGTAAACACTGTGCAGCCTGAATGTTTAACGTTCACTCAACGCTCTCGTTTCTGTCCACAGTGGAGGTCACAGTGCGAGCGAAGGTGAGCATCCGTCTGACTGTCTCAGACAGCCTTATCACTCTATAGCTGACCTTTCACCTTTCAGAGGGTTTAGTGACCTGAAGAGAGTTCACTTTGGGATTCTTTCGGGGCTGATGGAGATGATTTCTGTCTCAGATTCTGAAATCCAAAGTCAGTCGAAGTTTAATAAAAATGATTTTAGTCCTCTTTTTCCCTTCATTATATTATTTTTGATTTGATTTGGAAGACAGTAAAGTCCGAGCTCAAAATTAAACTATTGGCGCCCTTAGTCTAAAGTCTGAATTATGACCTGCTTTATTAAAATATTTTTTTAAATGTCCACATAGACTATAGTGTTGCAGGAGCAATCTGTATCTCTGAGACCTAGTGTTTAAAATGGGTACTGCAGTTTAAATTCTAAACATTGTAGAGAGCTGTCTCTCCCCTCACCCTCCTCTCTAGTCAATGCTCACTCAGGTTGCCATGTGGTGGATACTGTAGCTTCAGTGTTTAGCCAGCTCTGCATCGGTCATTCAGTTGTGGACTAGTGGCCCGTTTCAATGCAAACAAATCTTGTTGCAAAAACCGTCTAATTTAAAAAAAAATGTTGCATGTATTGAATATAAGCATGTGGATGAATATCAGATAGAAGCCTGATATTCTGTATGTTGCTGTATGTGACTAACAGACATGTTTTCATCTCGTCCCGTCTTCAGATCGACCCTCTCACTGGGATGGTCATGAACCTGACCGACCTGAAGAGATGTATCGAGGTGAGAGCGACTCAAAAACAGTTTCCTCCTCAGTGGGATTTTATTGTGTCCTCTCAGACGAAAAGTTTTCCAACAGCCGTGATGTCATTCTAAAAGTTCTCCAGAGGGGGCACACAAAGATTTAGAAAATACAACAGTACTCGAGTCATTTTACCACGTGCTACTTTTACTCCAACACATTATTGAAAAACTTGTTGCTCAAGTTTGTTTTGGATTTTTACATTTGTACATTCTTTACTTTTATAAACACAAACCCCTTCATAATCCTACAACTGTCTTAGAGACCATTTGGCTGTTTTTACACGGTGACAACATGTTTTTCTGGCAGAACCAAAGTGACACAAAACGGAGCTTTTTACACCGTGTCCTAACAGCACGCGAGCGTTAGATATCTGGTCACATCTCTCATGATCACGTGCTCCATCATTTAAATATTTAAATTTCTGCTCTGTGAGTTTCAGTTTCCCCTTACAAACATTATAACATGTGGTGCTTTTATTTTGAAGGTGGACAAACTGAAGTTGGGTGCCTTATTTTGAAGGTAGACAAACTGAAGTGTCATGCTTTTATTTTGAAGGTGGACAAACTGAAGTGTGGTGCTTTTATTTTGAAGGTGGACATACTGAAGTGTTGTGCTTTATTTTGAAGGTGGACAAACTGAAGTTTGGTGCTTTTATTTTGAAGGAGGACAACTGAAGTGTGGTGCTTTGCATTGAAGAGTTGTTGACTCAAATCTCAAGACTCAGGCTCGTCTATATGAATAAAGTTTTTCTCTGATTTTGACACAGGTCAGAGGTCAACATTTCATCATAATGTGGATATTATTAACGCACCACTATCTCCACTTTGTACAGCAAGCTATCAAGCTAAAGAGCTTTTGAGCTAACCAGCCTCGTAGAGCCTCCTCGTCCCTCGTCCGTCTATGAGAGCGACAGATAGGAAAATAGAAAAGGGGCGTCACAGTAAAAATGGCGTGGGCTGCTCACGGGCAGTTAGGATGCTCAGATAGTTAAGAATAGGATCTAGCTGATTTTGTTGTTGCTGACACTCGCTCGTGTCGCATGCTGTCAGGAAATGCTCTAAAGGGTCCTCGACGACGGTATTCTGTGGAAGAGGTAATGTTTTTTCTCGTTCCCATTCTGACCTCTAACCTCAAAGATCCGCTCTGCTTCTCCGTCTTATTAAACTGGTCTAATCAGAAATGAAATAATGGATGCGTTCCCTCCCGCAGGAAGTCATTATGGATCCTCTGGACCATAAAAACCTGGACAGAGACGTGCCGTACTTCTCTAAAGTGGTCAGGTGAGTCTCTCCTCTCAGCGCTGCTTCCTGACTCGTTTCATGGACACTGATTACTTCTGTGTTTCTGCCCGTCCCTCCGTTAGCACCACAGAGAACGTGGCCGTTTACATCTGGGACCACATGGTGAAGGTCCTCCCTCCAAACGTGCTCTACGAGATCAAGATTCACGAGACGGATAAAAACATCGTCATGTATCGAGGAGAGTAAAACACACGTTCCAGATGTTCAGACCGACTCCGGTTTATGAAGGCTGATGATGATGACGATGATGATGATGTCATACCTGCACTTTGTAGAATGAAGACTTTCAGCGTCCATCATTAATGAACATTGTTGTTCTATGAAAGTGAAAAACATGACATGGACCAGATGCCTTCTTTAAACTCTGTTCCTTCAAAATAATAAACAACACAGCCAGCGGGACTCGAGCTTTTCACTCATTGTAGACAGTCATGACTCAGAGAGACACTTACACAGGATACACTGGATTTATGATATATTTATTTGGAACACGTCCCACATTCATCCTTCCTTCCTTCTTTTTATAGACATTAATATTTGACCAAACATGAACTAACAAAGAACCCATTCCTGTAAAGATGATCGATTCATTCTTTTACTTTTAAAGGACCCATTCAAAAGAGTTTCCTCCTCTAAATGGAGTCTGTCAATGTTTTTAAGGATGTTTACGAGTGTGAATTATACCAGCAGTGACATCTAGTGGTAAGACACAGAACACCTCTCAGCTTGTTGCATTAGCACTGATTGTAGCAATAAAAGACGACATGAAAAGAACACAACTTTAAGTGATGTTGTTTTCTGCTTTAGTATTTCTTCTAATAATAATAATCTTTATTTTTTAGTAATTTTCTAAATGTAAATAATGTTATTCCAACTATCTAAGGCAGCAAAATAAAACAGAGAAGCAAAGAGAAGTCAGCAGGTATTGAAAACACATCGTTGTAAATAGAGATCAGAAAACTTGTAGGGTCAGAGTTCAGGTGTTTGTACTGTGGAGGAGAAGCCACTAGAGGGCAGTATAACCTTTGTAAAAAAAGCAGATGTCCATGTGGACTCAGAGACAGAATGTGTTTCAGTATGAACAGAAATGTGCTTCTCCAGAGGTGGTTTAGTCATTCTTCAAATTTCCAGATGTTTCCACAGGTTGGTGTTCTGTAGAAACAGAAGACATTGATGATTTATGATCATCACAGTTACATGCAGAGCCGAGTGAGAGCTGTCAGGTGCTCCGTCTCCCTGATATACGACAGCATGTTCACTGATTTAGAACCCAAACACAGCTCATCGTGAAGGATGTGATTTATTACAACACGTGTTATTATCACAGACACACGGACATTTATCAGAACTACAATAATATGAAATACAACTTTCTTTTGTTTCTTTCTGTTAATTTCTAATAACCACAATGAATGATGTCATTCTTAAAGGTCCAATGACCTTACTATATGATCAGACATTAAGGAAACATACTATGTTGAAGTGCTGGCTTCTCTGACAACAATGCAGCAGCCAGTATGTCCTCCTTCTAACTTTAGATTCTGGTCCTGAATGCTCTGGATTTGTTTGGACCGCAGAATGTAGGCGGTTTTAAGGCACCCCCCACACGGCCGTTTTGGACGCCCCTCGGTTTGCCAGATATGAGACCAGTTATCAGGTCAAACCAACAGGTGTTGCAGTGATGGAAGCGGGCAAGAGAACTGGTTCAGATAGAAGTGATTGTACCCGATCTAAAAAGCCTCTGCGTGTTTCTAATTAGAAATTGGCGCTTTACAAATATTGATTGACTGATTTAAATATTTCCAAAATGTCTGCCTGTCCCTGTAAGCCCCCTGCTGGAGCCGGCCCTCTGTGCTTCAGTCTGATCCTCTTTATGCTCCTGTGAACGTCAACCACAACCTGTGTGAGCTGTGTCTGGATGTACATAAACGTCTGATAACAAGGGGCCCCTCTGTGTTTGTGCCAAAGTTGTAATCTTTGTGTCAAAATTCAGCTGCCAACGCAAACCTTTAATTAATCAAATTCCATTAACATGTGTCACAAACGGGCTGACGATCTGCCGCGAACAAGCCGGAGCAAGAATCGGAGAGAGTGGAGGTAATCTGATAACTGAGATCTGCATGTTTGTGTAGAGAGAAGAAACAACAAATCACAGTCTATAATCAGAGCGTGATAGAAGGAAGCTGGATTACAGCTATTAACAGGTGAAAGCCGGTGGTTATCCTGCTGCTGCTCGGTAAAGTGTTTTTGTGATCCTGTGTTGGGTTTTCTTTTATGTCCTGACAGCAGAAACTCCGTCTTCACTGTTTGTGTACTCGTTTGCTCATAGCAGGCAGACGGGTCTGAGTAAATCCCTCATTATCTCTGAGAAAACAAACCACAGATCTGTATCTGCGGCTCAAAGAGGACGCTCTCCCCGTGTGCTTGTTTCAACGAGCGACTTGTTGGCGATGGAGTCGAGAGGGTTCAGTCATTGCTTGTCTGGAAGGAAAAAAGTGTAGGTGGTTTTCTCCGAGTCATGGCCACCATCCAGAATAAACCCGCCAAAGAAAAACCTCTTGAAGAGCATTAAGGGTGCCGGATGGGATTCCTCTTTAATCTGAAACAACTGCTATATGAATGTTTTCAGCAGGAAGAGATTTGCTCTTTCGTCAAGTCACCGGTTGTTGGGGAAGCCGTGTATCTGTCTCCACTTCATGAAGTCACTGTTTAAGTATATTTTCAGAACGTGAGCGGTCTGGGTTTCTGTTTGTTGGAACTTTGACGTTAAAGTAGAATGAACCAATCACGTATCAGCAGGTTTTGGTGTCTGCAGGAAATAGTCTGTGGAGAGCAGAAGCAGGTTGAGCACAATCGTCTGTAACGTCGTCTCGACTCCGATCAGCGCTAATCTGACGACGGCATCTTCATCTCCATAAACAGAAATCTGCATGTAAGAGCGGCGAGCAATCTGTTCTACGTTAGACTGTAACGTGAGCAAATGATCTGCTGGGCAGTGATAGCCAATCAGCGCCCACCTGGAGGACCACAGCCTCCATACCTGGGGGTGCACAAACTAACCGCTAGGCCACCAGCGCCCCCTGAAAAAGCTCAACATTTTACTTTTGCATATCTGCATCATGATGTTGTTATTTCTGAAAACTAAGGCCGTGTTTCCATGGCAACGATTTCTCCTATCCCAAATGCTCTTAAAACATTTGAACCCATATCTCTACTATCCGTTCATCAGGAACCATTTATATCCTGTAAATAGCAAAGCTGTTCAATCGAGCGCCTCCTACGGACTTGAATCTTTTTGTCTGAATATATTTGTATATATACATTTTACACTTGTTGTTAAAGGCTTTATATGCGATTTTTCACATTTAAATATAATAGAAATCAAGTATATCCTCTGAAAATAACTCTGTGAGTAATGACTGTCTGCAATGGGTGTAACACCCGAGTCCCACTGTCTGTGATGCTTTCCGAGTCCTGTCTTCAGTTTGTTTACATCACCGGGACGGCGGCTGACTCCTCCCCTCGCAAATAAAAGTTGTTTAATTGAGGGACTAGAAAAAAGAAGAATAACATACTGTACTCACTGCTTAACTGTGTTTCTACATCACGCTCATTTCGGGTAAATTTAGTATG
The DNA here is from genome assembly GCF_963930695.1 of Labrus bergylta. Lineage (NCBI taxonomy): Eukaryota > Metazoa > Chordata > Actinopteri > Labriformes > Labridae > Labrus > Labrus bergylta. Next base: position 15,172,629 of record NC_089215.1, on the reverse strand, counting down.
CTAACACAACAATGCACCCCAAGTTGTTTTGGTTTCATGCTGCCGCTCAAGGGCGCCATCTGCTGGATCAAAGAATTGCATATAAAGCCTTTAATGTTTTGTTTGAGCTTTCTGCTGCACGTTTCAGCTTCTGCCCTTGTTTTGAACTTCTTCATGTAACTTTGAATTTGCATCCTTTCTGAAGTTGAAGCCTTTTCTCCTTTTTGAAAACGTTGCTGTTGCTTCATGTTTGCACTCGGTGTCCACCTTATATATCTGTGATTAAAAAAATTTGAAGGACTGCTCAAATACCGCCTTGATTTGATGAGAACGTATCAGAGCAGTTCGTATCGTCAGTGAAATCTAAATGTGAGCAGCAGCGGTGTGGTGGCATGCTGAGTCTCCACACTGCATTAACAGAATAAATCCACTCTGACATACAGAACCTTTCTTCATAAGCGCCAGGTCAAATTCTTGAGCTCTGCTCACATGCTGACATCCGCTCGACTGTGTGCCTTACGGAACACACGCAGGAAGCCGCCTGTCATCTGATCCCCCGTCAAACCATAAGCCTGAAAAAATCCAAAATTTCCACTGATTAAAAACTCAAACGACCTTTTCCCTTCATACCCCAAAGATGAAACGAGCTCAATTACCTGTGCTGTCATTTCTCACTGGCTGTAAGGTAAACACATCAGTGTGTGCATGACTTCCTGCCGCCTGCAGCTACGGAGGCCTCAGACGGCGAGCTGACACACCGGCACATTCAGGTAGACGAGCTGTGAAAAGCTCATTAAGCTGTTATAACTGACACCTGTTCCGTCCACACGAACGATTTCATTTCAGATGTTCATAAAACGCCTTCTCTGTTGCTCTCGTCTGGTTGTGAAATCTGCCGCTTCGATTATTTCACTGTTTCTATGACGATGAAGATCGCTTTAATTTCTACTGACTCGTGGCGACAACAAATCCTGCGGAGTCCAAAGTGGTCTGTTAACAGAGAAAAGCTGGAGGTCAGGTGATGTTATTTAAATGTTACAATTCACTTAGCTTTTATCCAAAGCGACGTACATCAGAGAGTAAGTACAACACTAATCCATTCATACACCTCCACTGAAGCAGGGTTACATGTCTTGACCTTTGTGTTGTATTGTCAGGTCTCAGGGTGGCTTTTACTCTGCTCCCTGGGTGGAGAGAGAGGAGCTTCTTTACTCTTGCCCAAGGGCACAGAAGACATGTTGCTCCGCTGGGGATCGAGCCCTCAAACTTCCGGTTTAGAGGCGACTTCTCTACCAACTGAGCCACAGCCACCCACATAAAGTAGTCGATGGATGGTTCAATCAAAAGTCAACGTTTACCTGTTGGTGCATCTGGTGTCACATCACCCACGTAAGTACTTTAACTGTGTCTTAACGGTGTCTTGTGGTGATGGCCGCCATGACAGATGTTTATCGTTGCCATGGAAACACCAATGTGAAAGAATGCTACATAAGGAAGCGTGAGCTGCTACTGAAAGCTGGCGTACTGTTGCTGTGATAAAAGCATCATGTAAATTATACTCGGATACATTAGCTCGTCTGTAATATTCTCTTCCTCAGGTCGGTTTCACCTGGTCGTCATGACTACGGTCAACTAGGAGGTGACCATAGATAGAAAATCAGTCCCATGATTCCCCGCCAGCCTCGACGTCATGTGTGCTCAAACAGGCCGTTTGAAGATTTCCCTTCATGACATCACAAAGGGCAGTAGCCCCTCCCCCAGGTGGTTGACACTCCCACAGATAGGTGTTTGTTCTGCCCTCTGAGTCTGCCTTCTCAGTCTGCCTTCTCACCGTAAACAATAGGCCAGAGACACCCAAACCCTTCCAGAGAGGGGGCGTGGTCAGGCACAGCTCATTTACATTTAAAGGTACAGACACAGAAACAGCCTGTTCTGAGCAGGGCTGAAATAGAGGGGTTTATAGACATGATCAAATACAGGATCAGAGTGGATTTAGAACAAGAAACTTCACACACATGTTTTGAGGAGCTCTGAGACTTATTTACACTGGTTGAAGAGGAGGAGGATATGTGACCTTTAATGTAAGATGTGCAGATGTTCCTAATGGAGACAGAGATGGTAGATACTTTTAATTTGTTCACTAACTTTAGCCCCCCGTGAATAAGTTCAACTCATTGTGCGTTTGTCTTTGTCTGAATCCATACCTTTAATAAAAATATATTCTGTATTTTACTGTCCTTCATCTTTATTGTTAATCTGAATTGTCTGATTATTAAGCTGTAACAAATGGTTCGAAAGAATGGATGAACATTTTAGTTGCTAATTAGCTATTCTTCTCTTCAGGAATGTGAGTTCTGTAAGATAAGGGGTGTGTGTGTGTGCATGTTTGTGCGTGTGTGTGTGTGTGTGTTGTTTTGTCTCAGTAGTGCAGTAGTTGTACTGCTGTCAGGAGGTGCTGCTGCTTTAGGCATGTGAAAATGTGTGTGTGTTTGTGTGTGTGGGATGGGGGGATTGTTGAAGCTCGTCTGTGTTTTCTTTTTGCCCCTCACCTCCCTCCCTCCCTCCCTCCTGCTCCTCAGGGTCAGGTAGCAGGCGTCACACACTATCTCATACACTTACACACCCTCTCCCTCTCTCTCCCACACACACACACACACACTCCCACAGTCTGAAGAGAGCGCACACACACACATGCTTCACTTCTTCCCTGGAGCCTGCTCGGGCGCAGACAGCATGGCAGGCGGCTGTGAGCAGTGAGGATGGAGAAGAGAGTGTGTGTGATCCTGACTGACTTCCACCAGTACAGACCGTCCATCGGCCAGCACGGCAGACCCCCGACACACGTAAGAAACCTGCATCTCTCTCTCTCTCTCTGTGTTCTGTGATTCTCTTTACTCATCAGCTGTGCTCGATCCTCCTCTCTCTCCTTCAGTCTGTTTCTGTCACTGTGATCTCCAGCGTGTTGCAGGGCTCCTCCTCTCTGGAGACCCCACCTCTGAGCTGCTGACTAAACAGGGGGCGTCAGAGCGTGTGCAGCAGGGTGCAATCTCATGAGTGCATGTATGTGGTTGCTGGAGCGACATGCAACATGTGAAGTATGTCTGGATAACAATAATTTCCTGTATGCAATCAAACTGAAACTAAGGCTGACTGGAAAACTAATCTCATGAAGTTTTAAAGAATCATTATAAAAGTTTTGATTGGATAGTAAAAGTATTTTGAGAAAGAAGTTTAGATAAAACTTTCTTTAAGGTTTTACTACCTCTCTCATGTCCGTCTGGTTTGCTGAAGAACCCAACTGCTGGCTAGCTTAGCATTGATTAGCATAAAGTCTCGACCCAAAGAGGAAAGAGTCAGCCTGGCCACTTCCAAAAGTGAAGCTGCGCCCACCTGCACATCTTACAGCTGACTGTATTTACTGTACAATTATGAATATAAGTCTTATAATAAGCCGTCTGTGTTTGAGGGTCTCTCAGAAATATGTGCAGCTGTGTCACTCTTTTAGTACCATCTGTGTCCACCAGTTGGAGTTTGTAGCACTGCTAGCTACGTGCAGGGGCGTCGCCAGGAACTCTGGGCCCCATGAAAAGATCTCACATAGGGCCCCTACCATGGCCCAAACTAAACCCAGAGAATTTCTACAATTTCTACACTTTAATTCTTCTTACACTGCATTATAATTTGTCTCACCTGACGTTCAAAATGTTGTTTTTTGGGCAGAAGTAGCGGTCTCAGTTTTAATGCTAGCGCGACAACATTGATATCATATGAACTACACTGAATCTGTTGATGTCAAATATGTTACTGTAGCTCGCTGGGAAAGACGCTAAATATAGCTCCAAAGTGAATTATTTTTGACCGCAATGTAATATTTTTATAAAATAAGGTTGTATGAAATCGTATCTATGAAGGGGATTAATAAGCTATATTATTCATAAAACACAGATATGATCCAAACGATATTCTTGGCTGAATTCCTCTAACAACTGGTTTAATCTGCAGCCTGTCACATCTCTCACTGTTGACTCGACTGACTGCCGACAGATCAATTCAGTCGAGAGGGTCGAGAGGTGGTGGGAGGACTAAACCATTCTGCGCATTCAGAAGGGGGGGAGAGGGCCTTTTAGAGAGACTTCACATTTTTTCCAGAAAGGAATTCTGAATGTTTGTTTATTTATTCAGACAATACTAATTATCTTATTGCGTTTATAACTTAGAGAAAAAAGCAAAATAAGAAATACATTTTTATTTCAGGTCCATGAAGGGCCCCCCTCCCCACTAGGGCCCTGGGTAGTCAGTCCCACTTTCCCCCCCACTACAACGCCCCTGGCTACCTGTATGCTACTCGAGCTATCAGCCTGCAGTAACGTTGATAGTTGTGATGTACAGACCTGCAGCCCGCGAGTCTCTCTGCACACTCATTGTCTTTAACTGAGGAGTCTTTAAATCAAACCAGCACTCCACAAGCTTTATTTACTCAACAGTAAACCACCGTCTGATTTAAATGCACCATGACCTTCCCATTGCTGTTGCATATCCCAGCACGCTTTATGCAGCGATGCAGCTGCTTACAATGAATGTCTCTGCATTTTATCCTGGTATAATGGTCGCACCGATTTTATTTTTAGATGATATATTAGATTTTAAAAGAAGAGATGTTCCCAGGTCACTAATCTCCAAGTCGATTAAACTGAAATTGAAATTAAGACTAGTTGACAAGTCTAAAGCTAGAAAACACTCAGTAGTTTTATTAATTATGTCAAATTCATAAGTACAGATTATATGTACATATGATTTATTTTTACAGCAGCAATCTGTAACTCCTCCTCCTTCAAACAGTCGTCTGAAAGTCGATTTAATAGAACAAAAACTTCCAACAGGGAGAATGGCGTCTCTCTCATGGCGTCCACAGAGTGTCCCGCTCGCCTGGTTCCAGCACTATGTAACTTTGGCAGGGGGCCGAGGTCATCTGGTGAGAAGTGCATACGTCTTTACGGCGCTAGTTCACACAGCCGCCTTCAGCTACAAAGCAGCCAGTTAGCCCTTCTCTGTAAGGTTTGATACAACGACTGAGAGGAAGAGGACGGAGACGGAGGAGGATAAGAAGAGAGAGAGAGAGAGAAAGAGAGCGGCTGTATGAGAGGAAATATTGGACAGTCTTTAACATTGCTGTGAGAAACAGAAGGCTGAAACTGAATGCAGTTGCACCCGTAGACCTGTGGTGGGCGCCAAAGCACACCAAACAGAGTTCCTCCACAGTATTATTGGAAGTCGAACAGGTGATTCTTGTTCTGATAGCTTGAAAAGTTTGGCCATGACATCTCTTGTAAATACTGCGGTGCAGTTATTGCCAACTCTCAGCAGACGGTAATATTTTCACTCTAAATGCACATTGCTGTTCGTTCCGTTGTTTGTAAATTAGACGGTTTTTGCAACAAGATTTAATTGCACTGAAAGGGGCCACTATTCCACTAATTCATGCGTAATGGCTCATTTAAAGGTTGAGTCAGTAGAAATGTTTGTAAACACAATGTCCCGAGTCAACCAGAACAAACCAGAACAGTAAAATCCAGTCAGAGGACAGAGTCTCTGCAGACACAGTACCCACCACACATGTACGGAGGCCCAGAAGGGACGATGGAGCAGCTTTACTTTAGGAGAAGTCTGTATTTTATTTTGAAGGAGAAAGATGCTGACTCTGTCTTTAATAACATTTACAGTTTGAAGCAAAGAGATGCCGTTTGACTGTAGCTTGTTTGGGAAACATTTAACCCTTCGTGGGTCTAATGTGCACAGGTTTAATAGACTCAGGCTCTCAGTGTTGCCCTGAAGATTTGATTTGTTGTATTTTGTCCGTCATGGCCACCGTAGATAATATCCAATGGCACACCCCTCTGTGTGTTTCTCTACCTGTTTTGAATCAGTCCATCTTTGATATGGATTATGTGAGGATGACCTTGCTCTTCATCTTTATGATGGTTCTTTACATTAACAGGTGTTTGTCTGATCTTCTCTTGTTCTCGTCTCAATTTGTATTTTCACACCCGCACACACACACGCAGCACTCAGTCATACACACACCTGCGTCTGCAACAAAGACACAAGACACTGCGGTTTTCTTCTTTGATGGTGCTCTATGATGGTCTTTATCCCACCACTCAGGGGTCAGAGAGAGAACTTTAGCTTCTATGTTTTCACTTATTACACATCTGAGAGGAGCAAAAAATGGAAGGAATCCCTGTGATGTGGAGATAACACCATGTTTCAGTGGATTCAACATAAACACAAAGGCTGCTCTCTTTAATCTGCTGCGACTGTAACACAGCTGTGTCAGGTGTTTACATCATCATACAGATAGATAAACAGGTATCTCTCCTCCATAATTACAGACAACAGTGATGTCATTGATCTGATTAACAAGCTGCTGGGATGTAGCTGACCTGCAGACACAAGTCCACATGATAGAACTGACCCGTGAGCTGCTTCACTGATCAAACACCGCCTGGACCACCTCCACGACCCGATCCAGAGTTCAGCCAGAGGCCAGACTTCAGCCTGCAGTCCGTCCACCTGGGATCAGTTTGCACCCAGTCATGCTGTTCAGTACTACAGAGAGTCATCTGCAGAGACGCAGGGCTGAACGGGAACGGGGAACACATGATGAAACTGATTGGATGCAACCGAAAGCAGTGCAGATGATTTCAGACCTTCAGTTCTGGGTTTGCTTGAAAAGAAACATCTGTTTAGAGCAGGAGATGCAGCGACCAAATGACCCCATGGGTTTTCATATCTGAAACTCTGTCTCATTCAGAAACACATGGTAGCAGCTGTTTCACGATTTTTCTTTACTTCCAACAAATTGTCTAGAAAAGTCTGTTTTTGTTTACTTAATGCGATATATTTAAGTCTAAGAATCACATAAGGTTGTCGGTTATAAACTCAGTCTGGACTTTTGAATTCACTCAGGACTCATTCCTCTGGTTGAAAGTCGTCTGTCATGTGATCCATTCTCCTGACAGCCACCCTGAGCAGAATGGGAACATGCTGGGGATGCTGGATGGGGCGGCTGTGGTTCAGAGGTAGTCGGTTGTCTCTTTGACTCTAAATGTGAGCATGATGTAATAAATTATCATCATGCCTTGTTAAAGAAGACATGAGAGAGATTGAGACCATGAACTCTTTAGTGAAATGTTTACTGAGCAAATAAATTAAAGGGGACATATTATGAAAAATCCACTTCTACAGTGTTTTTGAACATATATTTGGGTAACCTGAGTGTCTACTGATCCACAACATAAATAAACCCATCCAGTCCTCCAGACTCCACCCCCAGCCTAGAACAAAGCTTTTGCACAGGTCCACCATTTTTATTCTCGCTAGTAAAGGAGTGATGTCTACCGGGAAAACTCTGGGAGGGCTCATTACATTTAAAGAGACACACACACCAAAACGGAGCGTTCTGAGAGAGCTGGTTTATAAAGGGTCACAAACCTCCTCTGGTGCTTGATTCATGTTATATTTTGTCCAAAGCACAGCACAGATGTTTCATTAAGACCACAGGGGACTGTTTGAAAAGGTGGAGAAGAGGGATAATACGTCCTCTTTAAATTAGAAGCAGCACCATTTTATCATATACTTATTTTTGCAACAAGATTAGTCGCCCCCTGCTGGACATATTAGCATCTAATTTTTTTATTTATTTGTTTAAAACAAATAAATGTGAAAGTAAGTCCAATGAGAGGGATCATGTCCTCTGGTGAATCGCTCGAAGACTGGAATCTGTGTCGAGCAGCAGGTGTGAAAAGGAGTTTAAATGTTGAGCAGCTGTTTAAATAAAAGAAAGTCAGGGAGATTAACGTCACCGTTACCTCGATTCAGATGAGAAATGAATCAGACGAGAGGCTGTCCTGGGAAATGTAACACTCAGGAGGACAGTTCCTTCAGAGCTGTGATTCACTTGTAAGGTTTGCTTTAGAGGGAGGAGGCGTTCAGGGTGTCTGCTCGGCTCTGCAGGTTTGATCGGACGAACGTCTCCGAGCTTCAAGTCAAAACAGGAAAGCTGCACAAAAGCCCCTCGCACATACATCATGCACACAGGGATTGTACCGTAACAAAGGGAGCATTTAATCTGAGCGCTCGAGACACTAGAGACGACTTAAAGGCTCGAGCGCCATGATCGTGCGAAAGGTGAACCATTGATGTGTCTCATTTATCTTCCTCTGCTCTCCTGGCATCAGCGTGCACACTGATGTTGAGAGCAGCGGTAAATCCTGCACTGACAGGTAAATAAATTGAGTGTTTGAACGCGCTTAAGGCAAAGGAAGTTCAGGTGTGTCAGCAGGCAGATCCTCATAGAGGTTAAAAACACACATGTCCTAAATCTTATTTGGACAACGTGGCTATTACCGCCGCACACTCCGGGAAGACGACACCGCGTTTCCCCGACTAATTTGCCCGCTGACAATCGGCTCAGTCTGTCAGGTTTGAGCAGTTAGCTTAGTGTCAGGGTTCAGACAGAAGAGCGAATGACGGCTCTTTTCCAACAGCACAGATACTCAGGCAGCAACAGGTTCCTGTGTCTGTTTGTGTGTGTGTGTGTGTGTGTGTCACAGCTTTCCCTTTTAAACGTCTTCTTGTGGAAAATCAGCTCACATCTGTTTTTCCAGGAAAGGAAACTACATTTTTGTTTTGTTTTTTCCACTTTGGAAGACAGAATAACTTGTAGCGTCTTGTTTGGTGTGAAGTCTGACTGACTGATGCACGAGGTGTAAATGTTTACAGAACACGTTTCTATGCTTTTTGCATCAGGGTTTGGTTGATTTCTGTGAGAAAAGCATCAGGTTTGATTGCACGTGTAGCGTGTTGCGGGGTGGTTGGTTTGCAGGGGCTACAATCCTCAAGGCATGCAGCCTGGGTTAGAGTCCGATCTGTGGCTCCTATTCTGCAAGTCTTTCCCACAGACCATGAATATGAATGTTTGAAGCCTGAGTGACTGTTCCTGCAGGGGGCGCTGAATCGATGTCCCATCGATGGCGGTTTCCATGCTGGAAATGCTGTCTCAGTCTAACTTTCAGTCAACATAACGACAGGCTGAGAGCTGGAGCTGAGACGGGTTTTAAGCTTCCTGACAAACCGTTACACCGCGCCTACCTGTCAATCAGGTCAGCTACACGCCTTATTGTGAATAACTCTTATCCTTCATCAAATCAAAATGGATGAGTCATCAAAACATTTACCCCCCGTACAGTGTGTGTGAATCGAGACATAAACCAATCAGACCTATTTGTTTTTTTGAACCAGGCTGTAAACATGTTCATCTCTGCTGTAAAAACAGGCTTTTTAGAATGGGTGTGTATGTGACTTCCTGTTCTTCTGCAGCCAGCCTCTAGTGGACACTTGAGGAACTGCAGGATGTTACTCTTGGTGTATGAAGAACAGAGTTCTTTGGGGGGCAGTAGTAGTTCAGTCTGTAGGGACTTGTGTTGGGAACTGGAGGGTCGCTGGTTTAAGTACAGGACCAAGTTCGGAAATTGATCTGGTAGCTGGAGAGGTGCCAGCTCAGGAGCGCTCACAGACATTAATACATTTCCCCTCATGATCAATAAAACAAATCTTCTTCTTCCTCACTTCAGTGTTTGACTCAGGCCCTTTGACTGTGAAGAATTCAGAGCAAACAACAAACCTGGAGGTAGCTAACAGTTCTATTAAATCTATTATACTCTAAAATGACTATGATTAAATCATGACTCAATCAGACGTGGTGCTACCTGCTCCGTTACCGTCTGTTTCCTCTGATGCTCTGATCCATAAAGCCTGTCCTTAATCACACGTTTGTGTAAAACCACAGAGGTCATCTTCCTGACAGTCCTGTCATTAAAACTTTATAAGCTGCACAAATCAATCAAAGAGAGACGAACAAATACTCAGACATCTGGATTCATATCAACGTTTAACCATCTGCAACATAATGAATAACCAAAGTTAGTGTTTTAAACCAGCGAGCGGGGCGCTCTGTGGACATGAGAGATGCTGTGCTGGAAATGTCTTGTTAACAATGCAAAAGAAAGGATCATGAGTCAATCAATGTCTTTGTTTAGTTTAATTCTTCTTGCAAGTAGAAGGAACAAAGCCTTCAGAGTGTCAATACAGTCTCGAAGTAATCACAATATGCTTGGGTTTATATACACATGCTTCACAGAAACACCTTCATGCCTATATAAGGATTGCAGATACAGGTGCAGTCAAATATCAAATACATACATACATTTCAACACGTCGCACAACAGTAATGTCAAGGAAACTTCAAGTCTGAGTATCTTTGATATTTAGCTATTTGAGAGAAACCTTCATCCTTGGGTAAAGACAAAACAAGAATATTACGTATTAACTTATTGTAGCATTTCTCAAGCGAGCTGTAAGTAAAATGTGTCCTCGACAGTAAACAGAATTTTTCCATTACAGTTCCCTCCTTTTGATTATATTTTAGTCACCTAAAAGAAGAAAAGACCTGTGAAAAGGCAAACATCAGTTATGACAATCCCTAAGGTTCAAATCACAACATCATAAAATTCACATTGAAAAGCAAGTCGTTGTTTTTGTAGCCATAGACGGCTGTTAAAAAATGGCAAGCATTAAGTCATAGAAGATTTAAGACCCAGAATACTTCGTCATACTTATCCATGTAAATCATGATTCTCGTCGTCAGACGACTCATCCGAGTCATGATAGAAAGGAAGAGTGGCCAGAATGTCAGTTACATCAGTCTCAACATGCATCAGTCTCTGAGTCAAGGCAGATTCAATGGTCTTCTCAGACAACCTGTGTGGCAGGGAATGGAGCAGCAGCCACATCCTGCTAATACTGAAACACAACAGATGATGGCAACAAAGGCTGAGGTGAAGAAGGATTTCTATTTACCAAACACGGAATCAAAGAAATTCCAGGCCAAATCTTCAACCCCATGGTTTTTTGCTAATTCGATTGATAATGCCTCTAAGCCTTGTAACGCCCTAGCAACAGAACTGTCTGGTGAGGCATAAATGTGCAACATTGATCATCGAAGAGCTTACAAACAAAGCCTTTTTCTGACAGACGTATTTAAAATTTATAATTACTGCTCTGCTCTCCGATGTGGCCATTTTGTTAATTGTATCCAGCCACAGCCGAAAAGTAGGTGTTGTGCCTGAGGTCACTATGACCTGTTTGGGCTGAGGAGTAGTGACGCTGCATATTTTACGTCTGTTCTGAGTAAAATTATGTATGTGGACCTGGAGGGGTCCGTGAGATGTAGGTGTCAGGTGTAAACTTACATTAAGGGTCAAGTCAGTGAAGTTGGTAGTCTGCTCGGGCTGTGAAACACGAGTCTGTAGGTTGAACCAGATAAAGGGAAACATAATCAACATTGTAAAAATGAACAGAATAAATGCAGTGCCCCGAAGGCCACATAGACCAGGTTGTCGAAAGGGATGCCACGGACGTCTCTGCTCCATGTTGTCTGTTGTCGTCTCCTGTGTTGCTGGTTCTTCTGTTATGGCCTATCTGGGGTAGAGAGGTTACTAGCACGTCACCCTGTTTTTTCTTATCTAACCGTGTGTGTGTGCAAATGTAATGTTGCACTGTTATTTCTAAGCTGAGGGGCGGTTACCAGCACACGTCACCCTCTTTTAGGCGCTCATCAGGGGCCTTTTCTACCTTTTGATTTGCCTACTGTTTTCTCTTTTCAATCAGAGCTGAGGTCCGCTCAGATCTGTCCTCCGCTGATTCTGCTCCTGCTGGTGCATTGACTTTCCTGCAATGGCTTGCGTGTACCCACGTTGCACGTTCAGCAACCTTCACAGCTGTGTGGGTGACCAGCAGTACCTGGAACAGTACGCTGTTGTCTCCATGTCTTCTTGCGGAATTTCTTTATCAGCTCTTGCTCGCCATTGTTTCTCTTTGGCCTTGGCTATGGAGATATGAGGAAGGGAGTTGCGCATTTCAAATAGTTCAGATTGTCCTGCACAGTCAGTGTCCGTCCAGATAAGATGTGAGGTCGTCAAGCCGTCATTTACATTTCTAAAAAACTTTTTTGCATAGTCATTGTCAGGTCCTGAGTGAACGTGTGCAGTGCAGTGCATGTGTTCATGTTGCATATGGTCAGAAAATGGGTTGACAACGTCAGATGCAGTTTCAAGAATATCTTTAGCCATGGTGAAATTTACCCACCAATCCTCAATCCATCAGGTGTTTAGGTGAGAACAATGTTAAATGCACACATCAAATCTCTAGCGAGCAAATTAATTGGGCAGAGTTCAGAAATCAGAAAGGAATTTTTCGTAGAAATAGACCCTTCCTCTGCAACCCAAGTACATGAAAGAGGAACTGAATTTTTTTCTTTCACTGTCTGTCCCGTGGCACTGGTAGAATAGGTGAAACGACCGCTTAGTTTAGGATGCATTTCTTGTTTCCTAATTATGGAATGTGTAGCACCTGAGTCTACCAGGAAGATCATTGAACAACCATTAACTGTGCAGACAATAGTGGGCATTTGTTTGTAAGAATCAGAAGAATAAATACTATATGTAGATTTTATTTTGTCTTCTTTTTCTAACTTGGCAATTGTCCCTAACAGCAGAGTGAGCAGTGTATCAGTGCAAAGCGCATCTTCATTGCTAGTAGCGAGTGAGTGTGGTGCGTTACCTCCCTCGTCTGATTCAGATCTTAGTCAATCAGAAAAAAAACTGCTGATTCTCTGCAGGCTCTGGATGATTTTGCTTTTTCTTGGGGCAGTCTGGTGCCCAATGTCCAAATTCTTTGCAGTAAAAACACTTGTCTGGGTCGTATTGCTCATCATTGTAGTCTCTGTAACCACCCCCTCCTCCCCCAGGGGCCCCTCTGCCCCGTCCTCAGCTGCCTCGTCCACGTCCTCGGTAGGGTCCACGGGCCACTGGTTGGGAAACTGACTGTTGAAGCATGGCAAGGGATGCATTGTGACTGGTTGACTCACAAATGTTTTGCTCCTTGGCTTTTCTTGTGTTTTGTTGAACCTCCGCATGTTTTGCATATTTCAGGATCTCAACAACGCGGCTGTCTGACCATCCTCCCACCAATGTCCTTTTTACTGCAGTGGATAGATTTTGTGCCATTCCTTCGATGAAATACCCCTTCAAGTGGCTTTCGAAGGTTGTTTCGGCTCCTGTTTCCAGACTGGCCGGGTGTTCAAGGCCAATGTATTTCTTGCACAGTCCTATCAGTCTGTGAAAGTAAGCTGAAACAGACTCATCGGTTTCTTGTTTACAGGAATGTATGATGGACATACTGACCTTCACGGGGTATTTCTCTTCAATAGCTCTTGAAACTTCGTGTACCCATTTCTCGTATACTTTGGTTTCGTCCCACTGTACTTGTCCGAGTTGGTAGTCTCCTGTTAATTGTTCAGCAACTTTTTGAAAATTCTCACATTTCCAAGTTTTCATGAACATTCTTCTTACCTCAGCTGAGGTGGGTTTCCAAGTTTTGCAGAAGGTGATGAACGCTTTACCGAATTCTCTTCCTCCCTTGTCGATGGAAGGTAGTTCCCGAGCAGCCTCCATCATATCTGCATCTGTCCATCCTCTCATTACCAGAACCAGTCCATCATGTCCAGGATATTCTATCATTGGCATTGTGATGGCGTCTTTTGGGAGGTCCTCCGTCTTTATACTTGGTTTAGGTGTACCAGTTATAGTGGGTCTCGGACAGTACGGAGCTCCGGTCCTGGTGTGTGATAGTGAGACAAGGTTATTTGGATTGAACTGTGATGTAGATGGGCACGGAAATACTGAACCTGGGCCTTGTACTCCTCCCACGGCTCCTGCCTGTTCTTCTGACGGTGAGTGTTGTGAGGGTGACGTTGGAGGAGTTGCGAGTTCAGCGTCATATGGTGGATGCAGAACCCGAGGGTAAACGGCAATGCCGTCATCCCATCTGATTTTCATCGGCTTCAGGAGACTGGTGAGCTCAGAATAAGGACTTTTTATAGAAGAAGGGGAGGGTTTGGGGCGATTGTGTGTGTGTGAGCATGCATTCTGTCCCTAAATTCTCTTTACCTGTCTTTTCTTCACAGTTAGGCAACAACTTTGCTTTCTTTTTTCTTTCTCTACGTTCCGCTTCATTCATCCACAGTTGAAAACTTGCTTTATGTTTTTCAATAACTTTCAAATCTTTCACCTTAATTTTCTTTTTCTTCCTTAATTCACCCTCTTTCACATTTCACACTCCCAGAGACGTTAATTGTAAAACACTAAAACTTCCACCCTCAGGAAATCCCAACTCTTTTACCCATGTTTCATAACACGACACCCATTTAACACCATGTTTTTCCCACATTGTTCGACAACATGAACCATTTGGACATTCCTTGGCATTTTTGCTACTTTCAGAGCCCATACTTTGTCTGAAAGACTATGTGAGATTTTTCCCTGAATCCTGGAAACGTCTTTGCAGGATGCAATTTTTTATGGTTATTCGCAAAACCCAGAAAATCCAATACTTAGGGTTTTTGTAAGATTAAGACTTAAATCTTACTTCAGATACAGTAAATGCCAAGTTAAGTCTCAAATGTAATCTTGTCTGAAAACAAAGACCTTGGACTCAATTAAAAAGTGATCCAAACAAATCCAAATTTATACCAATAGAAATTTTGGAGGAATCTTACCGATTTTTCTGAGGTTCTTAGGATCTCGAGGTGACAGCCAAGACTCACAGAGACGGTCCTCCCTTCTCCAAAGATTTAAGGTAAGAGGCAGGACGTGTTTTTGCACGGTCCTGGATGATCAGTCCCCGTTCTCTGAGTCCTGGATGATCAGTGCTGAGATCCCACTTCTGACACCAAATTGTGCTGGAAATGTCTTGTTAACAATGCAAAAGAAAGGATCATGAGTCAATCAATGTCTTTGTTTAGTTTAATTCTTCTTGCAAGTAGAAGGAACAAAGCCTTCAGAGTGTCAATACAGTCTGAAGGAAAAGCTCGAAGTAATCACAATATGCTTGGGTTTATATAAACATGCTTCACAGAAACACCTTCATGCCTATATAAGGATTGCAGATACAGGCGCAGTCAAATATCAAATACATTTTGTCATACATTTCGTCATACATTTCAACACGTCGCACAACAGTAATGTCAAGGAAACTTCAAGTCTGAGTATCTTTGATGTTTAGCTATTTGTGAGAAACCTTCATCCTTGGGTAAAGACAAAACAAGAATATTACGTATTAACTTATTGTAGCATTTCTCAAGCGAGCTGTAAGTAAAATGTGTCCTCGACAGTAAACAGAATTTTTCCATTACAATACGCCATTCTCCCTGTTGGAGGTTATTGTTCTATTAGATCGACTTTGAAACAACTGAAGGAGTAGGAGTTACAGACTGTTGCTTAAGAGGTAATAATGAATAATGATGAAAGTTCGACTGTGGGGGTAAAAAAATAAATATTGAAGTATCTATCACAAAACCAAAACAACAACGAACTTATTGACCGATTTGGTCAATCAAGTCTAACATGTGTAAATGTGTCTCTAAGTCATGACTGTCTACAATGAGTGAGAAGCTCGAGTCCCGCTGGCTGTGTTGTTGTCAGCACGGTGTTTACATGGACAGGATGGACCGGCTCCTCCCCTTGTGTATAAAAGCTGTTTTAGTCTAGGACTAGGGAAGAAGAAGAACATACTCACTGATTATTTGGATGTTAGTAAGAGTTCACGGTCATTTTGTGTCAATTTACATACAATGTGAAGCTACGAGCAAACTAAAGAGCGCTAACATTAGCATGCTAACAACAATGCAGGACAGGTGATTGCAGCACAAGCAAAGGAAAATTTTGTTGTGTGAACGCGAGTGGAGAGGGGTTGGAGGTGTGTCTCTGGAGGAGAGCGGAGGCTTCACTATGGAGGAGGTGTGGCCAAACAGTAGTTTGTTTTTGTTTCATGCTGGAGCTCTTGTCTTCAACAAATAGTTTAATTCTGATTTTTGCTTTCTGTATCCAAACGTTAGATTTTTAGAAATAGTTTTCGCCAAATAGATAGATTAGAGCTGGACACATTAGAGTCTACCTCCAGCTGCACAGCAGGTTCAGCAGTGTCTGAAAGGAGGTCGTAACATTTTTCAGATGAGTCTGCGCATAAAGGGAGAATTTAGCTTATATATCTTATCAGTACTAACCTCAATATATGGGCAGGACAAATCTCAAAACTCGAACTACAGCTCGAGTCTCTAACAGTTTGAACATTTGATCACCTGTTTACCTGTGTTTATATGACCCTTGTAAATGAAGCTGGTTTGTGACGTAATTGATGCTTGTTTGGATTAGTTTAGATTAGGTTGTGTTGATTGTGCGTGTGTTGTTTCCTGATCAGAGCTACGTCACAAGATCTCACATCAGTTAGTTTCAGGATGCATTAGTTCATTTCGGAGGATGTCCATTATTATTAAAAATTATAAAAGACAACAGAGAGTAATCCTCCTGCTCTTTAAACCTCTGTGTCTGTGTGTTGGAGTGTCACTGTGTGTTTACATCAGTGTGTCGGGGGTTAATAGACAAGTGTTTATCCTGTGAATCTGGAGAATATTTCATTACTAAAGTTCAGTCCACGCACTGACAATACCTTTACATCAGTGTCGGTCCGTAATCGTACATACACCTCTGATCTTTGACCTCTGCACCTAGAGGTGATCATGTCTCTGTATAAACTTTAAAGTGTTTGTGCTGACTGGTGTGAACTTCCAGAGTGATGATCCTATATTCTCCTCAGGTTCACCTTTCATGTTGTCAGTCTAAAAGCAATCAAAAAGCATCAAAAGCATCTCCAACACTGATCCTAGTTTGAGCACGTTTCTGCTCGTGGAGCTTATTAGAAACATGCTTTTTAGGTCGGGTACAATCACTTCTATCTGAACCAGTTCTCTTGCCCCCTTCCATCGCTGCAACACCTGTTGGTTTGACCTGATAACTGCTCTAATATCTGGCAAACCGAGGGGCGTCCAAAACGGCCGTGTGGGGGGTGCCTTAAAACTGCCTACCTTCTCTGGTCCAAACAAATCCAGAGCATTCAGGACCAGAATCTAAAGTTGGAAGGAGGACATACTGGCTGCTGCATTGTTGTCAGAGAAGCCAGCACTTCAACATAGCATGTTTCCTTAATGTCTGATCAGATAGTAAGGTCACTTTATCATTTCACTCACTACACATCTTACTGATTGGACCTTTAAAGGGGTAATATTATGCTTTTTCTGGTTTTATATGCTCTTTAGTGTGTTTTTCAAGTGTCCTGTGCATGTTTAGGCACATCTGTGTGCAAAAATTAAAAGTCTGCAGAAACACAGCTTCTCCTACGTCCTCCTGCTAGCCCCCCTTGAATTTTTTTTGCCAGTGTGACGTTTTGTCAGTGTGATATCTCTGATCTAATCCCATTGGCTCGTTGTGTCAAGCCCAGCAGCTCATGTTGCACGCCCATTAACTTTTGTAGCACACCCACGATATGCCGTAGCCTGCGGTAGCACAGTAGTGCTAAGGTGCTCAAGTTTTTGCTCCCCTCGGAGCCAAAGTGGCTGCATTCCCAATATGGTAAAAGGGGCGTGACATTTCCGAGAACCGTGCTGAGCATCTCACCAATTACGGCAGAGCCGACAGGCCGACCAATCAGATCAGACTTGGCTCATGTGGGGACTCTGAACGTGGGCACTTCAGAGCCTTACAGAGAGAGTCAGAAGTGAGCCGGTGCATGGAGCGGCAGTACATGAAAACAGACACTTTTTTCGAACTTTAGCTATTGTGAACACACTTTAGTAGGTACATAGATTAAATATACGAACCCCAAATAGGGCATAATATGACCTCTTTAAGAAGGAGCATCCTTTGACCTGGCCTCGCTGGAGGAGGTAAACTCACTTTTCCTGTCCGTCTCCTCACCTCTGAATCTCATTCTTCTGATTTCATTGTTTATCATTTAAAAAGAGATTAATTCTTCCTCGCAACTCTGAGGCTGAAAGACAAACGTCCGACTGCAGGCGGCCCAGCAGCTGTGTAGCTGCAAAGGAACAAAGTTTTAGTTTGTATTAGAGAGAAAGGCCTGCAGGAGGTCGCTCAGCAGAGACGGGAGGAAACGTGGGCTCATGTTTGTGCTTCGATTTCTACATGAGGGGGCAATGCTTTCTGACACAGTGTTGCTGTGTGTGTGTGTGTGTGTGTGTGTGTGTGTGTGTGTGTGTGTGTGTGTGTGTGTGTGTGTGTGTGTGTGTGTGACGAGGTAAAGGAGAAAGTGGAGCCGATATAGCAGACTCCAGACTGAAGGGAACTCAGCCAGACGAGCTAGAGTTTCTGAGAGTGCATGTGTGACTCTGTGCTTGTGTGTGAGGGTTGCTGCAGGTCTCTGTAATCCCAGCAGCTCATTCACAAACTCACACACACATACAGCAGACAGGGAGAGATGAGGGAGAGAGAGGAGCTTAGGAGAGCCAGAGAGCAGAGTGAGCGACTCCTCTCTCAGGTCCGAGAGCTGCAGGACACCAACAGGAGGCTGCAGGAGGAGAAGAATGAGGCGGCCAGCAGATACAGAGCTGTAAGTCTGCTGCACATTTTCCTCGAATAAGCAGTCCTTCCTCTTTGCCAGGTTTCTGTGCTCACTGGGTTTGGGATCCAGGTTGAATTTCTGCCTGATAAGGGATTCTGAACGTGGTCATTATCGAGCCCCCGTGGGATTATATTAAGTGGATAATGATACGTTAGCAGAGGGAGAGAGATGCAGCCACCATGCCGTCCCTGTGTTGGAGCTTGTTTTAATGCAGCCCCTCTCTCTCTCTGACTCTGTGGGTTTTTACTGCTCTGAGACCATTTTCCATCTTTTATAGATTATAGAGACAGAAAGTACAGAGTATGTGTTTTACAGAGGGAGCTGTCATATCGCTAGGCAGCGTGCTGTTTCCTGACCTGAGGCGCTCCCAAAGGTTAACAGACAGGAGAGCCGTTTGAGTGACATGTCCCCCATCACTGTGAGAGGGGAGGTGTTACCACAAGTTTTTACTAAGAACTAAAAAATTGCATTATTGCTCAGAGATATGCACTATATGCATAAATATAACACGTTTTGTTCCAATTTGTTCCAATTTGTTCCAATTTGTTCGTTTGTTCCAATTTTTTCGCTTGGTTTTTCAGCTCCAACCTTTTCTGTTTCTTCTCTGATCCTGTATTTGATCATGCCTATAAACTCCTCTATTTCAGCCCTGCTCAGAACAGGCTGTTTCTGTGTCTGTACCTTTAAATGTAAATGAACTGTGTCTGACCACGCCCCCTCTCTGGAAGGGCTTGGGTGTCTCAGGCTTTCTCGCTCCAAGGCAGAATGAGAGGGCAGAACAAACACCTAGCTGTGGGAGTGTCACCCAAATGAGGGAGGGGTTACTGCCCTTTTTATAAGCGTCATGGCTGTGAGTGAGTAAAGTAAAAAAATTTAAAATAAGCTTTTGCTACATGAAATCATGCAGTCATGGTTACAGAGAAGTTGCAAAGTGCTGTCCCATTTGTATTTAACCATTGGAGCCCTAGCAGCCTTATGCACTCAATCACTTTCCAGGTGACGTCAATAGAGTCAGTAAGGACTCAGGGCTCAGAGTTTAGGGAGGACATCGAGATTCAGCCAAAGTCATGTTTTCATAGTTTGTTTGAAACGTACATCCCCCATCATGAGGTAACACAGACTATCCTGTATGTGTGTTATTGTTACCTGCCTCTAATGGGTCAATTTAGAGAGACATCAAGTTTCTTTAGTTATGATTGGTCAAGGGGCGGGACAAAAACGAGAGCCGGAGAAAGTAGCGGGAGAAGCGACGTGAACGTGAGCTCTCTCTCCTTACACCACTGCCTGTGTTTCTTTCCTGACTAGCCATGACGAGCTAAGTAAATAAGTTAAGAGCTAGATAAAGTGAATGTAGGAAAAGCTTTACTAATTTCTCGAATAATGTGCTAAAGAGCTGCCAGCTTTATTTAGCATATGTGTGGATTACAGCTAACTGTAACCTCCTCGGCTACAGCTAGTTAGCATGAGAGCTAAATGTTGTGCTCGTGCATGTTACGGGCTGTAGAGTTGGCGCGTGGCACCAGCAGTGTTGCTAGGTCCGCTTGTTATACGCGACTTTGGGCTTGTTTTTCTGTAAAGTCGCTTGCAAATATCGTCAGTTGCGGGTTTTTGGGCTTGTTTTCTAAAGTGCAGTTGCTTGTTTGTGCTTGCTTTGCTCCCTGTATGAACCCCTACTGATTCTCTCCCAACTCTCCACAATAAAGCCAAACATGATCACGATAGTTTGTCCATTTCCAGGATCCGTCCACAACCGAGTTTCCTTGGTTAGCCCGCCCGCCCGATCTGACACACACACACACACACACACACACACACACACACACACACACACACACACACACACACACACACACACACACAACTACATCTGACAGAGCGACAATGCCCAGGAATAAGGGGGGAAATATGGAAAAAAATATGATAAAGAGTGGGAGAAAGAGACTGGATCCGACCTTAATACAGCATGCTGATGATGCTGGCACCGAAAACCACAAAGTCCATGAGGCTTACGGACATCGATTTCACTGTTTCAAATCAAAATGAGACAAGACAAACACACACACATATATATATATATATATATATATATATATATATATATATATATATATATATATATATATATATATATATATATACACACACACACACACTGCTATCAAGTGACCTCTCTTTTAAACTATGTGGTAGGTTAGGTAACCTGTTTGGCTTCATTTTATCTATTTGAGGAGCCAGGTTGCTTGTTTCGGGCTTGTTTTCATAGAGTTGGTTGCTTGTTTCTCTTGCGAGATCTGGCAACACTTCAATGAACCGGGTTTCGGACGTTCTGTCTTTATCGCCTGTTCGGGATCAACGTGGGTGAGTGAGTACAGCTTTACCATAGTAACGTGCCGCGCCATATTTTCTTCATACATCACATCGAACTCCATTCAGGCCTGCAGCAGGGTTTTTTTTATTTTAATGGCGGCTTTTATTATTTGTGTGTGGGCCCACATTAGTGCATAGTAGAGGAGAAGTTGTGTTGTCATCTGCTGTCAGATATCACCATAAAGTAGAGGGATAGCGTCCGTTGCATATGTACTAAAAGTGAAGTGTATAAAGAGCATACGAAATTTACAGAGCTGTAAGTTGTCCCATGTTTTCATACCTCAGCTTCACTGAGCCTGTAAATGCACTGGGAGTGAGAGAGTCAGGTATTATTACAACTTATTCTACAGATGTGGGCCCATTGGGTTTAAAATCACTGTGTGTGCTCTGGCTCTACTGATACCTTTACTACTTTTCTACTCTGCTGTGTCTTCACCATGAAGAACCATAAATAAAAAAGAAGAAGACAGATCAGACGTCATATTTCAAAGCTCTGATTTGTCTGCAGAGAGAAATGTGACCATGTGTCGGTTCTCTTCTGAGCTGCCGCTGCCTGCAGGAAGCCATCCAGTTTTCCAG
Source organism: Labrus bergylta (assembly GCF_963930695.1). Lineage (NCBI taxonomy): Eukaryota > Metazoa > Chordata > Actinopteri > Labriformes > Labridae > Labrus > Labrus bergylta. The sequence goes on along the minus strand of NC_089215.1, from coordinate 15,151,116 downwards.
GAGAGACTTCGACCCGTTCCTCATTATCCACTCGTTAGCGAGGCCGGAGCGACATCTCGCACATCTCTGAACGCTGAATTCCTGCCTCTTAATCAACCTGAATGCACCGCTGACTTGTTGGGTCAACACGGTCCTGACACACAGACTCTCTTTGATTTACAGCCCTGGATTAAGCTGCAGTGATTCAGTCCAGACTGTCAAAACATTGATTCATTTTCTACGGCACACCTGCTGTCATGAAGCTCTGTAGTAGGGAAGAGCGGTTTTGGAAAAAACTGACAGTTCGGGGCGCCAGATGACCTAGCGGTCATGTGGTGCGCCCCGTGTACAGAGGCTGGGGTCCCCGTCTCAGCCGTCACCCAATAAAAGTAAAAATGTCCCAAAAGACATTTTAACATATCAAATATGTCATGATCGGGGAGGCTCTGACTCGACCAGGAGCAGTAAATTAATCTTATTGACACCATACACTTACTTAATTATAGTCGGTTGTGAAAAGCTGCAGATCGGTAAAGTGTTAGTGACCTAAGACGCAGTTTCTGTAAGAAAGGTCAAAACACTGAAAACGCTCTAAAATACCCGCCTACGTGTGGACAAGGACTAGTCTTCTTCATGAATATGATGTTGAGCCATTTTACAGACATATAGGTGACTCATGGCGGTGCATTTCATGAGGAAGGTAATTGATCAGGAACTCTGGGATCCGTTAATATCTGTGCAATTCTTGCAAATGTTGAAACATTTCATCCTGGATTGTCTGCCTGACTTTGCTATCTAACTGATATTAAATCTCTGAAAACTGGAGCAGAGAGACGTGACAGTAGGCGTATATTAACTGTTAGAAAGAAGCTGTGAAACTCTGCAGTTATTCCAGACATCTTTGGTAGAACGGATAAAAATCCAGAGAGGACCACTGTTTACCCCTCAATTATTGCTAATGGGAAATAAATGTGGAGCGTTCCTGCAGAGCGATCCAGATGCCCCAGTTCTACATGTGGAAAAACTTTCAGCCTGGACGAGTTTTCTGTCGGACAAAGACTGGCAGGAAGAGATGAACGAGTGTGAAGAGGGAGGAGGAAGGAGGAATGGAGGGAGGTGAAGACAGGAGCTGGGGAATTGGAAGACGGACGAGATGTTCAAGGACGAGGGGAAGGAAGCAATTCAATGTATGAACAAAGTATTCAGGAGAGATAAACTCTGAGGTGAGATTTGGGTGAAATGTTTGAGCCAAGAAACTAAACCAAAGCTGTCAGATTGACTGAGAGCGATGATGGTCTGAGGCTTTAAATTGTCCAAACTTGTGGCGCCGGTAGCCTAGTGGTTAGTGCACGGGCCCAATGTACAGAGGCTTAGTCCTAGAGAGCAGTCAGCTTGGGTTCGAATGCAACCTGTGGCTCCTTTCCTGCATGTCATAACCCACTCTCTCTCTCTCCCCCGTTTCTGACTCTATCCACTGTCCTGTCTCTGAAATAAATCTTTGGGTGGTTTCACACTCGGGACCCAGGCCTGGAATCGAGTACACTTGATCCAAAAGTCCGGTTTATTTGAACAGTGTGAACAAACGTTCCGTACTCGGGTACTGGTCCCGAGTCCACTTGAAGAGGTGCTATCGGCTTCGCTTCATTTCACTTACGGACCATGCTCAAACAAGGACGTGGACCACTGAATGACGTAATTCTAAACGGCCCTTCCAAAAGCGCCGTATCTGTGCTGCACGGGCCCATTTCATCCTCTGAGCTGCATGATAGATGTAGAAGTAGGAAGGGGGTCGTTGCTTGCGTGGTTGCTTCTTCTTCTTTCTACTTTCTGCAGATTTGCTAACCGTCTATGTGCATACTGCCACCTGCTGTATCGGACTGTGTGCGCAAGGGTACTCGAGTACTGAACGATGTTACAATTGTGAACGCAGACCGGGGAGGGGGAGCAAACGTGCTTGGGTACAGTACTAAACAATCGTGCCTAATATGAAAACGCCCTTAAAAAAAAAAATTACAAAAAAAAAAAACAGGTGAGCTGCATGTGTGAACACAAATGGCAATTAATCCAACTTTTTAGAGCCAGCCTCCTTGTAAAGTTTACGGAAAAAGTCGAGGTGAGCTGATACACCACTGAACTGAACACAACAGGAAATATTCTGGAAAATTTGCCGTGAGCGAGCAGTTTGGGGATGATGCCGTTAATATCACGTGACCGGTTTGATCTTTCTGCATGTCATGACTCTGCTTCATACTCTTTTCTGCATACCAGTATATTCTTTCACTCTTTAGTTGAAACTCTGAACTTGTCCAATTACATGTCGCACTGAACTGTCATTATTCAGAATGCTTCATCTGACATCTTTGATTTGTCGTAAACATTACACCGTAACTCCTGCATAGTTTTTTGTTATGTCATGTCCTGCCTCCTGAGTCCCTGCTTTCTTCCTGTCCGACAAGTAAAATGTCCTGCTGTGTGTGAGAGAGCAACTCATGGAGATTTCAGCTGCAGGCAGTCCTGAAATCTTCAAGGAATCTTCAGGTGTGCATGTGTGAAAGGGGCTAAACTTGTTTTTAAAAAGCCTCCATGGTAAATCTGTTTGATTAAAATCATCCGGTATGCAGCTGAGCCCACAGCCTCGTCTCCCTCTGGGGTTATCACTCATCTCCTCTGTAGGATGTTAAAGGCAGCTGGTAATCAAACAGCAGGGTTTCCTCTCTCATGGAGGTACTATTATGAACCCTTAGAATGTGGGTTCCATTTAGCTAAAGATCATGTGTGTAACTGCGGGGCTTTCCTGTGATTCAAACATCAGCACTGAGCGTGTCCTTAGCTTACCTTCAGATTCTGTGATCAATGAGCTGCAGCTCGGATCTCTTCAGGAATCAGACCGCGGAGCTTTGGAGGAAACAGGAAACCATCCTCTCTCCGAGGTGTTTTCTGGTCCTGAACTTTGGACTTAAATGATCTAATAACAGATCTGATCCTCTGGCAGCCGTCAGTCAGATATGAGCATGTTGGTGTTGGACATGAGTCGTGTCTCTAGCTTCTTCTGCAGCTTTGAGTGGGAGGATCATGAACCATCTCTCTGTGCTTCCTTTCTGAACGCCGACCACATTGTCCAAAGAAAATAGTTAAATTCTCTGAATTGTTTTCATGTTTTTGTGTGTTTTGGTGTCTGGACGCCTTCCGCGGCTCCGTGACGTTGGCAAGGTTCTTATCCTGCTCATATAACTGTGATATTTTAGCTACCTATCATTTTCAAAGGTCAGATTAACTTTTGCCCTGCTCGCTGCAGTTTGTCTTGGTGGTAAAACTTGGTGTGGTTTTTAGATTGTCACATAATTTACTTGAATGTTGCTATTTGTCCTCAAATGTTCTCTCAGAGAAAATTTAATTCGGCCACATTCCCCAATTTCTGTACATTTGCTCACAATCAAGATAAAGTCTATGTATCACAAAAATGCAGTCAGATTTTTTGAAGGATGAATGTGTGACTTTTTGATCCAGTAGATGTCGCCATTGAGCACCAACAGGAAACCAAAACAAACTACTGTTTGGCCACACCTCCTCCATACTGAAGCCTCCGCTCTCCTGCAGCGACGCTGTTATTAAGTAACATTAAGCGCAAGCTTGTGTTAGCGTGCTAATGTTAGCGCTCTTTTGTTTGCTCTTTTGTTTGTTGTCAGAGCCATAAACACGGCTCTGACAACAACACAGCCAGCGGGACTTGAGCTTCTCTCTCATTGTAAACAGTCATGACTCAGAGAGACATTTACACAGGATACAGGGCCACTGGTTTTCAAAGCTCACTGGCCCGACCATTGTAACCGCTGGCCCAGGGACGTTACTTTTGATTTGAAGAATAACAGTCACCAATTTAGGCTACTCTTGAACTATTCTGATGCAAAAGTAAATTACAACTTTTATTTAATTAATTGAGCTCTAGTTATAAAAAATATTGTGTATTTTTCTTATATCTATGTGCTCATGTTTATTCACCATGCTGGTAACTGTAAGAGTCTACTTAATCTGATTGACATTAATATGAGGTTGTGATAGAGCTGGAACTGTTATGATCACCTTTCTCTCCTTATTTCTTCTCTGCTAAAACTAAAAACTAAGATGTTAAGATGGGCTAAGATGCTTTGTGAATAACTTTTATCTTTACCAGGCTCTAGTCTTTAACTTTAAGGGGAAATTTAGCTGCAGCGTGTTCCAGCTCCTCCAGCTGTCTGTCACTGTGGCTGAAACTTTTCTCCGTTCTGTTTTCGTCATGCCCTGCTGTCACTCTCGAGTCTTCCGGTGATTTTTTTTCTTTGAATGCTGATTTAAGCTCGACTTTTGTCGGGATCTGATGGTTTTAAAACCGTTTTACCAAACGTGTTTTTTATCAGAGAAAATCTGTGTGCGAGTGTACAATTCGAGTGTAGCGTGCGCGCTCGTGGGAGTGACAGCAGTGAAGCTGTCGGCTGCCTTTCAACTGTGACACACATGCGCGCGCACAAGTGCTTATAAGTTGATGCTGTAGCACTTATTAGCGCAACGTGCAATCAGCTGGCCCGGACTCTATCAATCATTCATCCGGGCCAGCGGGCCAGTTATAATGTCGAGCCCCGGGATAGATTTGATTTATGACATGTATGTGAAAAATGTTGCACATTCTTCCTTTAAGAGAAAATATTTGGTGCACAAGAGATATTAAATGTATTGTGTGTGCAGGAGACAGTTAGAGATTCTCTGCTGCACATTCAATACTTTATATCATCTTTCACAGTATGAGATTTGTCCTTCTCTGTGCAAAAATAACTTTATTGTTTCGTAATTTTCTGAATGATGATGTTTTTTCACAGATGGGGAATGTTTGTTTTGCTGTAAGTGAAACATTTTTTGCATTGAGTGAAATATTTTTGGCGCCTTGTGAAAGGTTTTTTTGCAGTCATGAACTATTCCATCCTGAAACCCTGCTGGATGTTTACTCTAGATATGAAAATGGTTTGACTCGTCGTCGTGGCTTCATTCAAGGAAACCACCACTCTTGAATCTGCAGCACAGTGTGTGTCATTGTTCTGGTTACGTTGAATGCCGTGGCTTTGTGGGGCACCGTGTGGGCGCAGAAGACATTCATGTCAATTATAGCGAAGTCTGAGTGGAGACGCTTGTGACTCTGGATCAGTGCCCTTGTTTTCTTGACTTTTTCTGTTGGGGTTTTGATGGTTCAGCTGCATTTCTGTGGCACAAAAGAGAAACGTTGAAGCTTTTCTGACATCCTACACCTCCCAGCAGCCTTGTGCGACTCCTTTGGACCCCAGAAAAAAGGGAGAGCACCTGTGTGTGAGGGAGGAGACTAACGTGAGGAGAGCAGGTCGCTGTGGGGGGAACACAGTGGACTTAGCAGACTACAGCTTACTTACAGAAGTACGTACGGATGTTTGGATTTCAGTGGCGTGTAGCAGCACACCCTGAAATAAATCATAGACGAGAGAAAGAGAGAGAAGAGAAGAAAAGAAAGGCACAAAGGGAGGATTGAGGGAAATAAGGCTGACTGGTTGAGTAGCGTGAGGATGTCAGAGAAAGGTGAGCAGAGCTGCTGCTGTTCTGAGAAAACAGACTGGATGGAGTGAATTAGCACCTTTCCTCGCACTGATCCCACCTGGAACAAGAAGAACAGCTGTGAGACAAGAAGGAGTGAATAATTATCTGTGCAGAAGGCGGGCAGGTTGGTGTGATTCGAAACAGGCGAGTTCTGTAAACGTAGAGAGTGTTGGACAGGAGGACGTGTCAGGATGATGTCTGCACGGCGCCGTCAGAGCTGCCCCTCCCTCTCTGATGAAGAAACCAATGGGAACCACACAGATCCTGGACCAGAACCAGACCACGAAGAGCTGGACTGGGACGGCTTTAGCACCACGTTGGAGCATAGAGAAGCAGCTGTGGGTAACTTTTTATTTGTCTGAAGACGAAGTTAAACAGTTCTGGTGTCAGTTATTAGCGCTTTGATCCTGTAGAGGCTTTACACGGGCCGGGGGATTTGGAGAAATACTGAAACAATATATTTTTCTATATTGATCAACATTGATAACCCTCACCATATCATGATTGAAAAATCCTAATGTGATCTGCAAGCTGAGCTGCAGCTAACATTAGCATAGCCTGTTAAAGGTGTTTAGCATGTGTTTATGTTAGCTCTAGCATAAATTGATCAAGAGGTTTCAACCAGGAGCACGATTACAGGTCTCATTTTCTTAAAGGTCCCATATTATGCTTTTTCTGGTTTTACATGCCCTTTAGTGTGTTTTCCAAGTGTCCTGTGCATGTTTAGGCACATCTATGTGCAAAAATTCAAAGTCCACGGAAACGCGGCTTCTCCTACGTCCTCCTGTTAGCTGTAGCATTAGCTGCATGTAACGCTCGGTTCTAGCCCCCCTCGATAAAAATTTGTCAGTGCGGCGTCATTGTCAGTGTGAGATCACTGATCTAAGCCCATTGGCTCGTTGTGGCAAGCCCTGCAGCTCATTTTGGAATTTCTGAGAAGCGTGCTGAGCAACTGACCAATAACGACAGAACGGATCGGCAGGCCAATCAGAGCAGACTTGGCCCACGTGGGGTCTAACAGTGTGGGCTCAACAGAGTGCAGCTGACGGACTCAGAGCATAGAGGGAGCAAGGAGGAGCAGTACATGAAAACAGACACTTTTGTCGAACTTAAGCTATTGTGAACGTACAAAAGTAGGTACGTAGATTAAATATACGAACCCCAAAAAGGGCCAAAATGGGCTCTTTAAAAACAAGAGGAAACAGCTGAGCGAAACATTTTTGTATTTTGTCTGTGATGTGTTTCATCTGACACAGCATGTCAAAAGAGGACCCGCCTCTTCTGCTAGCCAAGCTGCTGCTGTCATATACAATCAGGGCCTGACTCACAAAACGATTGTGCTGCTTTTAGTCCCACTAAAATTGCAAATGAATCAAAAAGACACAAAGGGTTAACATAAATCCAACTCCTCATTTCTACATCCGTGTGCGCCGCGGTCAGTCAGCGGCAACGTTTTGCTCTGTCAGACAGCACGCAGAAATAAATAGAAAAATGTGCAACAGCATGTTGCTTTGTCTTTTTGAGCATGATTTATTGTTCATTCGGTGCCTGTTTTGATGTAATGTTGATAAAGTGATGGAAAATAGTCTGTATATTGTGTTTTATTTAGAAATTGACCGGATTCGCTCTGTGCGTTTCCTTGTCTGACTTTCTGTCCGGGTCGTTTTATTCTGTCCAGCTTGATGCGTGTCTGCGCCGTTAGCTCCAGAGAAAGACCTCGGTGCTCGCTGTGGAAACACAATCATTGACTAGAGTTGCAGCGAACGACGGCGTAGTGCGCAATGCTGACGGACCGCAGAGTGAATGGAGTATGTGGGAATTGGGAGTAACTGCGCTGCAGAGCAAAAAGCACAAGTGTTGAATGATCCATTATGCAGAAATTTGGGGGCAAATGTCTCCTTTCTAAACAAATGAGCCACTTTGCAACGAGGGCGCAACAGCCACGCAGTTATAGTGAAAAAATGGTTGTCTGCTGAGAGTTGGTGGTAACTGCGCCGCAGTATTTACAAGAGATTTGATGTTCAAACTTTTCCAGTGATCAGTGAAACAATTCCACCTCTGTATGCCTTCAAAATAAAAGCTCTGTAAATAAAGTCTGTAACTCTGACATGTCTATTATTAGTAGAACCAGGGGTTAATTAGTCCGCGGCTGTCAGCGGCTCCACACTTCATCCAACATGTGTAGAGACGCTCTGGAGCAGTTACCATGACGATGGTGTGAGTGTCGTTGTTGTTGTCTTTGAGTTATCCTTCTCCTTCAGGGAGGAAGCATTGTTTGAAATGCTGGAACTCATGTCACATGTTTAGAGCGTGTCCTCTTGATAAAGTGTCAAAAGTTTCCCCTCCCAGGGGAGGCAGGCTTAATGTGCTTATTGAATAAGTTCTATCTTTACTAGTTAGTACATCTCTGTAAAAACACTCAGGTAAATTTGAATTTCCTGATTAGTGGATTATTTACATTTTTAGAAATAATGCAGGCCTCATTTTTGGTGTTTTATATCTTGAAATATGTTACAAATACACTTGCATACATAGCATGGTGTTCCAAGTCCCGGCACGGACGAAGTTCGGAAATTTGCCTGGTAGCTGGAGAGGTGCCAGTCCACTTCCTGAGCACTGCCGAGGTGCCCTTGAGCAAGGCATCTAACCCCCCCACCAGCTCAGGAGTGCCCACTGTGGGCAGCCCCCTCACTCTGAGACCTCTCCATTAGTGCATGTCTATAGGATCCTGTTTGTGCATGTGTGTGTATTTCGGCCTATGTTTGTGTAGCATGTTAACTAGACAGAGTGTAAAAACGAATTTCCCCTCACGGGATCAATAAAGTATAAATTATTATTATTATTATATTCAGCTGTTGTGTTGCATTGCTGCCTGTGCATGTGTCTGTAAGCAAACTGTGCAATCACATCAGCACTTTAAAGTTTAGGCTCCATGTGAACCTCAAAACCATGTGCATTACTCCAACACTTTAATAGTCCGACACTTTACCTCTGAAGGTCATATTCTGGTTAGTTTTGAACAACATTGCACTGTCACTTTTTATGCTTGTATGTCTCTGTCAGCTAATGTTCAGTTTGTGTCGTTGTTTGGTCGTTACTTGTTTGGTTTTTGCTTGTCATTGTGTTCAAAAGTAAACATGTAAACATGTGAACTAGTAACCTCCCGAGGGACTACAGATGGAAATTAGTCGTTGGCTATAATCTGGCATAATTAAACCTACATGTTTATGTTCATTAAAGGCTTAATATGCGGTTTTTCACACTTAAATGTAATAGAAATCAAGTATATCCTCTGAAAATAACTGTGATTCATGCCTGTCTACAATGTGTGTAACACCCAAGTCCCACTGTCTGTGATGTTTTCCAAGCTTTCCTAGCCGTAGCTTCACTTTGTTTACATCGCTGGGACAGCCGGCCGGCTCATCCCCTCGTGTTTAAAAGTTGTTTAATTGAGGGACTAGAGAAAAGAAGAATAACATACTGTACTCACTGCTTAATTGAATGTCACGTAAGCGTTTCTAGATCACAGTCATTTCGGGTAAATTTACATGCAGTTTGAAGTTACGAGCATAATAAAGATCGCTAGCATTAGCATGCTAACACAACAATGCAGCGCAAGATGTTTTGGTTTCATGCTGGTGCTCAAGGGCGACATCTACTGGATCAAAAATTGCATATTAAGCCTTTCATTTGTCTCTAAAAAATGAAATAATGTGCAGTACCTTTAGCTCTTTGACTGTGCAACACATCACCTAAATCAGTTGACTCATCACTTACAGTATTTACAGTTTCTGAACTGTCAGTAACAATTCAAAAAGAGGATGATTGATACGTTTTAAAAAAGTTAAGTTACAAATGGGTGTGTGGGTGTGTGCACAATCCTGTGTGTACTTAAGTGTGTTCACTAACACACTAACACATGTTCCCTTTTGGTCTGAAGTGTTGTCCTTCAGACTTATCGGAGGAGGGATGTTTGTGAAACGTGATGTTTGCATTTGGAAAGGTTTGAAAAAGAGCTCAGACTGAGACTTTTATGGAAAAGCGTGCAGATGGAAATGTGGTCGCCTGATGATTTCACAGCTGCTCTCATATGAGGGTTCAGCTCGTTCCAGATGCTTTGCCCATGATGCCTGCTGCTGCAGACAGTGACAGTGAGCAGAGCTGCGTTCACAGTCACTGCTGTTATTGATGGCTGCTCACTGACTGATCTGCTGTGTATAAAACTCGCTTATTGAGTCTTGAGCTGAACGTCATGTGTTCAGCTCGACTATATTAAGACAGCTGCAGGAGAACAAAGCGGAGGTTTCTGCTGACACGAGGGAGGAGAGGTTTGAACCTGTGGTGAAAGCTGCGGTAAGAAACTCTTTGTATCGGCTAACTGTGAATCATTATTAAGATAATCCTTTAATATTCATCTGTAATCGCTTCACCTTTCACTGGATCTTGTTCGTCTTTTACCTCAGTCGACCTTCTTCTTCTATCCTCTCAAACTTCAGTTTACAGAAATGCTATCATTAGATCAAATGAAAGACTTTCAGATGTTTGTAGCAGAGATATAAAAGTGTTAAATGAAATCAGAATCATTCAAATGAAATCAAACATTGCTGGGTTTTGTAGTTTTGGTTCTTGATATGATCACCACCGTCCTCATTGAGTCAATGAGTCAACTGACAGATAGTTTTTTCTTATTCTAGCCATAAGAGTGAGCAGATGTGTGGATGTAAATGTGTTTGTCTCGGGGGTTATTTCTCTTAATGCAATTACACACTGTCCCGTGCTCAGCAGGTATAGACTTTTATACAAGTAGTGCAGGGTATGCACATGTACAAAGTATAGCCACTTACTGTTCAGTCGTTTTAGGGTACTCACTTCTAAATCTCCTCTGATTGACAATATTCAGTCGTATGCTGCAATTCTTTTTCCTGTATTGCGGAGGAATGACCCGTCCAACTCTATCTCTAATTGGCCAGTAAGCATTGTTCTTTGCATCGGGGCCAAAATGCTCCCACTGCTTTGTCAGTGATGTGTGAATGTGTATGAATGGATGAGTTAATACTGATGGACTCTACTCAGCAGCCTCTACCATCAGGGTGTGAACTGGGAATACATTTTAAGGTAAGAGTGCTTATTTGGGGCTGCACGGTGCTGCAGTGGTTCCTGGTTTGAATCCCCCTCTGACAGGAGCCTCTCTGTGTGGCGTTTGCATGTTCTCTCCGTGCATGCGTGGGTTCTCTCCGGGTTCCACTCACAGTCCAAAGAAATGCTCGTTTTTCCCGTTGTAATGACACCCCTCTCCACTGGAGGCACTGTGGGTGCTGTTAATTCAGGTCAGGCCCAATTTTGCACTTTAGATCACATTGTACTTTCATTTTTTATTCTTTGTTTATTAAAGAATAGTGCAATGATAAATTACATGTTTGAGTCAGTTTGTTTTAAACAAATACAAACACATAATTATTTAACAAATATCAGAAGGTACTGTGAGTAGTTACCTGGGTATTTCTCCCATCTAAGTGTAATATTGAATCGATATCCAATCGTGACCCAAAGAATCGAAATCGAATCGCATTGTGAGGTTGTGGACAATACCTAGCTCTACACTTTAGGTTAACTGGTGACTCTAAATTGTCTGTAGGTGTGAATGTGAGTGTGGCTGGTTGTCTGTCTCTATACGTCAGCCCTGTGATTGGCTGGCGAACAGTCCAGGGTGTAACCCCGCCTCTCGCCCAATGACAGCTGGGATCGGCTACAGCAAAGAACCTAGATAAAGTACAAATATTATGATGATAATTCGAACACAAAAGGAGCTTTAAATAGTAAAATGAAAAATGAAAAAGCATATTCAATTCCCGCCTCTCTACCTCTGTGTCTGTGACCCTTCAGGAGCAGGAGAGCGTCCAGGCGTCCGAGCAGCACTGCGTCCAGCTGGAGAAAGCTCGGCGGGAGCTGGAGAGGCAGCTGTCCGGTCTGGAGGAGCGTCTGGAGGAGGAGGAGGCGTGTTCAGCTCAGCTCATCCTCCACAGGGAGCGTCTGGAGGTTGAGTGCAGCAGCCTGAGGAGAGACGTGGACGAGCTGGAGAGCGCTTTGACTGCAGCCGAGCACGACAAACAGGTAGGAGAGGCTGTGATGTAGATCCACTTTGCATGATGTGCAGCTCAAAAAGTCCTTATTTATCTGATACTGGCGTCTGTAAAAACCCTCATTTCAGCTTCTGCCTGACACGGTTCATTTCAGGTGCTGTCTCTTTAAGACCCCCCCTCCCCTCTCTGGAGAGAGAGTACTGAAGGCCAAGAATAAATCTTTAAAAAAGATGAACGAATCGCAGAGCAGATTTAAATTTTTCCTAGCTGAGCCTTGGGGGATCCGTGTTTGGAAAAGTTTCACTTTGTCCTGTATCACAACACGTGAGCCTACTGTGGGGAGATAACGACGCAGCAAAACCAAGAAAGAGCACAATTACATCGGCAGCAGCAAGCAGCTGCACAAAACCAACAAAAGGACGGCATGTGAAGTAGAATAACACACACTGAAAACAATGCATTCAACGAGTCTTAACAGCGGACATCGCTCTCTTTCTCTCTCTCTCTCTCTGCTCACCTGCAGAGTTTTTTTTTCCACAAGTAGGCGATGGGTGCACGTCAAGCGCAACGAGAAACACACAGGCAGTGTAGGGCGGGCTGTAACTTTGTAGCTTTTCTGTCTACGTATTTTCAAAGTAAAAGCCATCTAGCACTTAATACATTAATTGGTTACATTTTTTGCTGTCTTGTTTTTTTTTTTTTTAAAAGACCTCATCAGTGTTTCCCCTAGGTTTACAGCTTTAGGGGGGTGGCAGACGGACGCATGGTGTTCATGCGTTACTTTTAATGAAAGATGTCCTGTTCTATCGCAAAAGTATCCTTAAATGACTTCTTTTCTTGATTTCCAACTGTATCCACTATCCTATCTCTACAATAACGGCCCAAAAAGCCCAAAAATAGGGGAAACACTGCTCATAGATGGTTACAGCCATACACAGATGCAAATTTAATTGTGTTCATAATACACAATGGCTGACTAGATTCTATGATTGACTTTTTTCTCCTTTTGTTGGACCAACCAATCACAGCTTCTCAACCTAGCCTACATTAGAAAAAAGACTAATTTGCAAGTTTCTGACCAGTTCAACCAAACTTACTGTTTTTAAATACACAAAAACTGTGCTGACAAGTTAAGTCCATTTGAAAAACATCTTCGTAGGAGGTCTGCAGGTCTCACCCAGAACATTTTTAGCACCAGAAATGTCTTTCCCTTGATTTGATCGATATTTAGGCACAATTTGCATTGGGGGATTTGTAGACGGACTAGAGACACATATTAGTGTTAGAGGAACATGGTGACGTGGATTTTACCTTTGTGACCCTTCAGCCCCTCACCAGACCTCTCCCCCTTTACCTGTCTCACAGAGCGTGTCAGAGGAGGATGATTATGATGATATCTGTGGTCAGGAATGCTGCAGGAATGTTCTGCTCCCACAAAGCTGTGAGGGAGACCTTTAATGCTTCAGAGCTTCTGATTAACCTGCTCGGTGTCAGTGTCAGGATGTGAAGAAGCTGATCGTCTGGTTTCAGGTTTTCTTGTCTCATGTTTTAGGTACAGTAAATGAGATGGAGAGAGAGGATCCGTCATGGTGGGCGTAACACGTTCAGAGTTGTTTGGAGGCAGATTTTACACAGACCCAGTCTAATATGTGTGGCGTGATGTTTTCATAACTCTGATCATTCTGAACATGAAGTGTTTGAGTCAAAGAACCTAAAGTTTAAGGCTGATTGCTCTCATCTGTCTCTTCTGTTTTCTATTAAAAACTCTGATTTGTTTCTGTTTTTGAAGTTCGGACATAAAACTTGGACACCGTCGTAAATCTTCGCCTCTGACAGATTTCACTCTTTGTGTTTGGGAGGAGCTGAACTCCACATGCTGATAAAGCTAAGAAACGCAGAATCGTGACATCTGTTTCTGTCACACTAAAAGGAGATGATTGTTTAAAGTTGTGACGGCAAAATCAGAACCTGAAGATTGAAGGCGTCATTTATGAGCCATCGTGGTTGTTGTTGACTGACATCAGCAAACACGCCAATTTTTTAAGAGCCTCTATAACTGGTGCATAAAAATATGACTGGACAGCAAACCGGGGTAATGAGCACGTTCATATGTAACTTAGAGTTAGGCTGCTAGCATAGACTGTATAAAACATGGAGGTATGCTGTGTTTCAATTCAGGAGACGCCTCCTCTGAAGGCCTCCTCAGCCTGTGCAAACCCTAGGGACTGTAAATATGAACGTTTGAAGTCTGAGTGACATCACCCATCTGTTGCTGCAGGGGGCGCTGGAGTCCTGATGGCGGTCTCCATGCCGCTACATCCACGTCTGTCATATTAGCAAGTTTGAATCGCGTCCAATCACTGAATTGTATCCACTCCTAATGGCACCTGTGCCACCTGCGGAAACACACCATCTCCAGCACTGAAGCTTCAGTGTCCACCACAATGTGTTGAATTTGGACTGCAGTACCAATTTTAAACACTAGGTGTCAGAGTTATATGTTGCTCCTTTAAAGTGTATATTTGTGTCTGACCTTCTTTTCCTTCGACCAGTCTTCAGACAGCGAGGTGAGGAGGCTATCAGAGCAGCTTCATCTGAAGGTCGAGGTGGTGCAGAGGCTGCAGACGGATAAGGAACACCTGGTGGAGCTCAGCAAGGTGAGAGAAGTCGAGCTGCAGAGGAGGAGATTTCTCTACAACACGAAGTATAAAGTTATCTCTGATTCTTATTTCTCTACAACACGAAGTAACGTAGATAACTTTTTACAAACCACCCCGCTGTGAATTCAGATTGATGTCATGCTCTGTGTAATCTAAGGAGACTGACCCAACATTAAGACAGCATGTGGTGCTGTTTGACATTATCTCTGATTGTGTTTTTAATCTTAAGCTTTGTCCCGTGTTTGAAATAAAGAACGTTTAGTCAAACTGAACCATGTGTCCTGTGGAGCTGCCAGAAGTGTCTCTGGTGATAAATGAGCTCCGATCAGCAGACAGTTCTCTCTGCTTTGAAACCTTTAAAATCCTAACCTCTCACAACCTCATCGCTCTCCGTGGCGGCTTTAAGAGGCCGCGGCCTCTAACATCATCCATATGTATTAAACCAGCAGTAGCTTTGGGCACGACAGGGAAATCGGTATCCTCAGGCCTCATCATGCTCATTCTGTTTGTTCGACATGTGTTGGATTATTAATTTAATCTGTGATGGAAGAGAAACGAACACAGGATGAACTGATCTGGCATCTCAAATCTGTTGTTGTTTTTCTCAGCTGATGCAGAGAGAGAAACGCCAGACTTTTTCTATGCAACAAAATAAATGATGTATTTCTCAGTCTGGTAGACAGATGGATGTGAGGCGAAGCGTTGCTATTTCAAACTTGTGCAGCACAGACTCAGACGTCTCCTTTACGGTGTTTGCTCCTGACAGCAAGCCATCGAGGACCTGCAGAGCGAGGAGGAGAAGGTGAACCTGCTGACCAAAGAGAAGACCAAACTGCAGATTCAGGCTGAAGATGTGAGTTCATGCTCTTACTGTATCCTATATATTTATGTAACAACAAATACAGACCTCTAGGGTTAGGATACTTCATTAATTCATTTCCATATGCCACTTATTATGAACGTCACTGTTTGAGTTGAACAAATTAATAAAACCTTTATTGCCCCGAGGTAGTGGTGTGCGGTATAACGATCTTAGATCGTGAAGGATTTGAACATGCTGACGATCTGCCAAAGCAGAGAGATCGTAGAACTGGGTTTATGTGTTTATTCTATCATGCTGCAGTTTATGCTCTGACACAAAATGAATGTACACAAAGAGAGGACAAATTACTGAATCATAATTTCAAAGTGGTGCAGAAAACCTTCAAATTGTAAATATTGATGAGATATAAGGAAAGACGTTTCTGGTGCTCAAAATGTTCAGAGTGGGAGACCTCCAGACCTCCTACAATGATGTTTTTCAAACAGACTAAACTTGTCAGCACAGTTTTTGTGCATTTTAAAATATTATACAGGGAAATAGGTTTGGTTGAACTGATCAGTGACTTGCAAAATAGTCTCAAGATCAGTAAGAAAAAAATTGTGATCGTGATTTTGCAAAAAAAAAAATCGTGATAAGATATTGACAAAAAAGAAAAGACACAGAAACCACATACAGGACATAAATACTAAACAAGCCTGAACTCTCCCACATCCTGATGTGAATTCTTTTTCTTCTCCTCCCCTGCAGCAGAAGAAAAAAAAAATTCTCCAAACGGCCTGTTTGAGCACACATTTACTGAAAAGTGGAGCAGGCAAAAGACGGACTTTTCTCATCATTTGGGGGTTTGTAGACAGACTAGAGACAAATATTAGGGTTAGGGGAACATGGTGAAGTGGATTTTATAGAATATGTGACCTTTAAAGCATCACATGAGGGATTTCTAGTAGCAGGTACAATAAAGTTTATCCTGTATGATGAGCGCTTATGAAAGGCTTACGGTAATATGCGATTTTTCACACTTGTGTGATGTAAAAGAAATCAAGTATATCCTCTGAAAATAACTGTGAGTCATGACTGTCAAGTAATCGTTTTGTAGTTCTTTTTTTTCTGTGATTCTTTTCCCCCACAGGAGGCCCCGCCCCCAACTATAACACGATGCCGACTGTATCTATTGATTAATTTGAATCTTCGTGATTTTAAGAATTGTTAGTAAGAGGCCTACTTTGTATTAACGTTCAAATTAAGACATTTCTTACTTTAACAGACAGCAAACCTCAAATAAAAATTCACATAGACGTGTTATGACCGTTTTAACACTTTATTATAATTAGAGCAGTGAGTGTGGCGAGCGGACGCGCAGACATCAGTGCGTACTCATCGCACGTTGAAGCTGTTTTGACATCAACATTCTGTTAATAAAGACTCCAGTCTGCAGTGTAGAGCACACTTTACTCTGGTAAATGAAGTTACAATAGAACAGGTGAACAATTTAAGTGTCTGTCTGTTTCATCTTTCTCCTCTGTGCGTAATGACACACTCGCTCAATCTCCCTCGTCCGTCCGCTATGAGCTATTTCTCCCTATAAGGTTGTTCCATTTTGTAGTTATTAAAAGAATAATCATCTAAAATACCAAAATATAGGAACACATCTAGTTATGCTGCTCTGTCCTGGATGATCAAATGTCGTTGGTTTCGCGGGGTAAAGCGGTAATCGCAAAGTGAAAGTCTTTCTTTTTCTGTGGACTAAAAAGACAATTTGAACTGAACTTGCGTAAATCATATTGCATATTTTGTTTGTTCGGGACTTTTTGTTCATTGTGAATTCATAGGGGGGTAAATTAAAGGGATATTTTTGTTAGGGTAGCAGCGTATGGATCAATAACGGACGTGTTTCAGCACAGAGCCTTTATCAGCGCTTTGTTTGTCATCTATTTTTACATTTTTTTGTAACGAGTAATGGGTGTAACAACACGAGTTTTCCGAGTCCTATCTTCAGTTTGTTTACATCGCCCGGACGGCCGGCTGGCCGGCCGGCTCATCCCCTCTCGTATTAAAGTTGTTTAATTGAGGGACTAGAGAAAAGAAGAATAACATACTGTACTCACTGCTTATTGGAATGTCACGTAAGCGTTTCTAGATCATTTTGGGTAAATTTACATGCAGTGTGAAGATACGAGCATAATAAAGATCGCTAGCATTAGCATGCTAACACAACAATGTTGTTTTGGTTTCATGCTGGTGCTCAAGGGCGTCATCTGCTGGATCAAGCAGCTGAATGTTGCGAGGTACAAATGATGTAATGGCTCTTTTAGTCCTCATCCTGGGCTTTCTGTACCTGCACCCGGATGTCAAGAGATCATACTCAGACCAAAGGGGGTGCAGAGGGTCCGCTGTAATCTTGTTGGATTGTTGGAAATGCTGCACATTTGCTTCCCAGTTATCTTGCTGCCTTGAGTTAAATCAAACATGCACTAGAAATAAGAAATTCAAGAGAAGAGACTATGCTGGTAATAAAACCATTATGTGCATGTTTCTAATTTGCAGAGGGAGGGAAAAACAAAGACCCTCATTAAAACTTCGATGTGATTTATTTCACTCCCTCCATTAGAGTTAGTTTTTTCACTTTTTCTTCAGATGAGGAGAAATGTAGCTGAGCAATGACTGCCTATGAATTAAACGTTTCACTCGTAAGAGATCTGATTAAACTTGCAGGAGAAGGAAATCACATTAAAATGGACCACCTGCTTTTGAGGCTGTGATTGGTTAGTGTTTAGAAAACTGCTAACTTCCACAAAGTCTGTGAGTACGCCACATCCATCAGCATCGTGCACCTCGGTGCTGTTCACTGCCACTCTAGCCAGTCATTGTTTTTCCACAGTGAACGCCGCGATCTGTCACCAGAGTGTGCCAGCAGCTCCACTTCCAAATACGCTACTAGTCTATTTTCAACAGAGCACGCCGCAGGCATGCGTCAGGCTGAACAGAGTAGACCGACCTGGACAGGAAACGCACAGAGCGTCTGGTCAATTTCAAAATAAAACACAACATCCAGACTCCTGATCGTATTTTCCATCACTTTCTCAACATTACGTCATAACAGGCACCGAATGCAAAGCAACATGTTGTTAGCACGTTGCTCTCTTTGTTCTCCTGGGATGTGTGTACAGCTGCTAACGGCTGCGCTCTGCTGCTTTCTGGCTTCCGACAGTGACCCAGTGGGGCAGGGCGTACTGTCCGACGGAGTAAAACCATGGTGCTGACAGAACACAGACTATTTCTGAATAGCTTACTTTCAAAAAGAGCTAAAACAAGAATTAAATTCCGTTTGGAAATCTGTATTGTTGCAATACAACATTGAACAACAATGCCTGGCTCTGCAGAACCAGCCTGCTAATTGTGGAAATTGGCATTAACAGTTGGCCTGGCATGAACTAAAGCGGACCCTCATTGGTCTAACATTAAGTTCTGGACAGTAGCAGAACCGATGTGGCCAAAAAGCCAAAACAACGAGCTACGAGAAGCTAAATTACCTTTCTTAAAATTTGATGAGAGTCAAAATTCACAATCATTTAGTGAGTTGATCAAACACGTTTTTTAAGCTTTAAAGGTTGAAATGAGGCTTGGAAGATGTTCTTAAACTCTGGAGGATTTTCAAAAAGAGAAAATTGAGAATAAGTAAAGAAATAAAACTGTAAATTCTGCCATAAATAACATTTAGATTATTTAATTGACTGACCATATCTGAGGTCAAACTGAAGGTCGGTGTCAGACCTTTCTACGCTCTGAGGCACACATGCTGCACACATTAAAAACTCTTTTAATATTAAGGTCGTAAAACGAGTTTGAGACGGAAACTTGAGGAATGGAAACTTCAGGTTTCACTTAATTCTAACCCTGTGAGCCAACACGACTTGGAAAATCTGGGGAAACATTAAACAATTTGATCTTATGTCTAAAAATTGTCAAATTAAATAACTAGTGGACATAAAAGTTACTGACTTCTGGCTCTGAACATTTCATAAAATGTTTTTAGCTGTCAGGAACGCAGACGTCCTGCTTTAAAGTCTGCCGTTTAAAGCATTATTACACGGTGAATCTTATTTTATGTGTTCTGTTCAGTTGGAGTTTCGTCTGGAGCAGGAGCGGCGTCAGTGCGGCGAGCTGGAGAGGAGCCGCAGGAAGCTGGAGGGCGACAGCAGAGCAACACAGGAGAGTCTGGGACAGATGGAGTGGAGCCGCAGTGGGCTGGAGGAGCTACTCAAGAGGTCAGAGAGGCGCACACACACACAAACACACACTGTAGGAGCCAATTTAGTGTGTGTGTGTGTATGTTTATGTTTATTTATTTACTTAATTTGGACACTAGGAGGTGTTAATTGATCATTTGGTTTAATTTGTCAGGTGGTTGGTTGAGTGTTTATATGTCACAGGTGAACAGGAAACAGGGGCATAAGTGGTGGGAACATACGGTTCTTAACGTAACACAACATAACGCAAGTAGACTATTTAACATAACAGAAGAACGACGACCAACAGTATAATCTCAGAAATAACAACTCATCATATCATCAGCACGGTTTGTCTGCTTCATATGTGACAAAAAACTGCAACATCAGAAAGTAGTTTAATTTTGGACATTTGTTTATTATTTACGAGTCAAGAACTTTCCATACACCTGTGCAAGTGACTAAAAGCAAGATAAGAAATGTTGACATTAGATAGATAGTTACTACACATGCACGCACGCACGCACGCACGCACGCACGCACGCACGCACGCACGCACGCACGCACGCACGCACATACACACACACAAACACACACACATGCACACACGTTGGTTTTCAAGGTTTAAAGTGTGTGACAAAATAAAGACGTGCAGACTGAACGCAGGTTCTAAAGCATGTGGATAGACTTGTGATGTATAGAATCGTGATTTATAGAGTCATGACTTATAGAATTGTGATGTATAGAATGGTGATTTATAGAATCTTTACGTATAGAATTGTGACGTTTAGAATCGTGAATATAGAATCGCGACTTATAGAATTGTGATGTATAGAATTTTGTATTATAGAATCGTCACGTATAGAATTATGATGTTTAGAGTCGTGAATTATAGAATCATGACTTATAGAATTGTGATGTATAGAATTTTGTATTATAGAATCGTCACTTATAGAATTATGATATTTAGAATCGTGAATTATAGAATCATGACTTATAGAATTGTGATGTATACAATGGTGATTTATAGAATCGTGACATTTTGAATCGTGACTTAGAATCGTTATTTATTGAATCATGACTTATAAAATTGTGATGTATAGAATTGTGAATTATAGAATTGTGACTTAGAATCGTGATGTATAGAATCATGATGTATAGAATTGTGATGTATAGAATGGTGATGTATAGAATGGTGAATTATAGAATCATGACGTATAGAATCATGACATATAGAATCATGATGTATAGAATTGTGACTTATAGAATCGTGATGTATAGGTTTATGATGCGCAGAATTGCAACGTATAGAATCGTGACGTATAGAATCGTGACATATAGAATCGTGACGTGTAGAATCGTGACGTATAGAATCGTCATTTATAAAATCATGATGTATAGAATCGTGACGTATAAAATCGTGATGTATAGGATCATGATGTACAGAATTGCAACGTATAGAATCACGTCCTCATATTTTGTCTTGTTTTCCTTCTTTCTCATCAAACACATGAACCCTTTCCTGACACGTTCCAGGATTTATTTTCATCTGTTTAATCACCATCATCATCAATCTGCAGCGCTCTCTGTGACTTCTAATCTGTCCTGAAGTGATAAAAATAATGAATAGTCGACGTTACTCTGCAGTCACAGATGAGAGTCGACGTTACCCTACAGTCACAGATGAGAGGGAAACACATAAACACGTTCAGACCGTAGGATTAAAGCCGGCTTTAATTTAACTCATAAACTTTTATATCTGCTCGCAAAAAGAAAAGAAGAAGTACAGAGAAAAAGATGAGATTTATTTCACGTTTTCATCCAGCTGGTAGTTACAGCAGAGTCATCATATCTATTCATCCCAGACGCTCTGATGATGTCATCCTCAGAGGGGAGAGCTTTACCTGGGATCACACACACACACACACACACACACACACACACACACACACACACACACACACACACACACACACACACACTCTCTCTCATATCTCCATCATGATGTTAATCTTCTCCTTTGGGTGAATGATCTGTTGACCTTGTTTTACAGTTAGCGTTAATAAAATGATTCGCCTTGTTGCTAAGCGACAGTGTTTATAAACAGACTGGACAGGTAAAATATGAAACCTGTCAGTCAGCTTGTCGTGCGTCTCGTCGTTTTTAATGAAACCATTTAAAGAGACAACGCTGCAGAAAATAAATTAAAAACAGGAAGAAGATAAAAACAGAGTTGATTTATTCTTTTCATTTTTATTTTGCACTTGGAGACTGAAGTCAAATTTTCCCAGAATGACGTCCACGTGGTGCTCGCATGGCGCATAAAGGAAAAGAAACAAAGCAGAAATTAAAATAAAGTGAAGTTAGAGATTAATGACAAAATTTCAAGAACCGAGTTGAGATGTTGAAAATTAAAAATCTAGATGTCATTTTTATTACCAGTACTTTTCATTATTTACATATTATGTTATCAAATCCCTTAATTTACAAACACCATGTTTGGAAGATAAAAGTGTAATAAATACAAATGAAGTGGATTAAAAAAGAAACAAAGAGATCGATCAGCACAGAAGAAGTTAAAGTGAATCTAACGATGGAGGGGCAGGACTCGACTGAGCATGTCACTTTTTCTGTCCGTTCGTAGGACTGGGTTTAAAAAAAATGATTTTCTGATTCTCATATTAATGATCTGATATTGATTCATAAAATCCAAAGATCGATCTTTTAATAGGCTATATATTCACTTTCCCCCCATCCTTTGAAATCAGTTTGTCTTTCGTATTTCTGTGCTGTAGCTCTGCTTCAGGCTGTAGTGGTTTCTCATTGGCCCTTACATGTCAACTTATCGCATATTCGGCCTCTGATTGGTCAACAGACCAACACAAGAGTTAAACAACATGGTTGCCTCTGTGTTAGCCGAGCGAGCTAACTGAAGTTACACTATATTTTATACATACATTAAACATGGTTGACTACATTAATTTAGACTTTCTTTATTGTCATTCAAACTTGTACTTTACAGTGCAGATTTTTATGAGGATAGATTAGGACAGTCACTGAATATACACATAGCCCTCTATGCTATGATTAGTAAGGGCGTTTGATGTAGCTGCAGCTACTTTTCCTGCTCCTCTCTCTGCCACCACGGTCTATATGACCGAGCACCGCAGCGTAGACACACCAACACACACAGTGGAGTGCCAGTTTATGTTGAGATTAAAGTCACTTTTCAGTTTTAGAGTCAGGGTTAAGAAGAATTCTGTTAATACAGGCGTGATACTTTTCAGATTTTTTATGTGTGGTAAAAGATTCGTCACTAAGCTCAGCTGTCATCATGCCTTTGTACGTTCATATTGATTCTGCGACAGCATAATATTGGTGTCCCAGTCTGAATTCACATTCTGGTGTTGCAGAAGCACAGCACAGCAGGAGCTCCACATCCACACACAGACATGCACAGACATGCACACACACACACACACACAGTGCTCTGAAGACGGTACAGAGTCACTTCATCCCCCACTACGTTTCCTTGGCATTCAGATTGAAGAGAAACGTCACAGAGGCGTAAATATCGCGCCTTGAAACAGTGGTTTGAATAGAGCTCTCATATTAAGAAAAACTTCCTCTTCTGATTTACTGATGTGTTTCCTGATCTGACTGTTTTTAATTTTCCAGCCATTAAAGGTCACATATTATAAAAAATCCACTTCTCCATGTTGTTCAAACACTAATATGTGTCCCTAGTCTGTCTTAAAACCCCCCAAATGATGAGAAAAGTCCATCCTCTCCGTCTTTTTCCTGCTCCACTTTTCAGAAAATGTGCTCAAACAGGCCGTTTGGAGATTTTCCCTCATGACATCACAAAGGGCAGTAACCCCTCCCCCAGGTGGGTGACACTCCCACAGCTAGGTGTTTGTTCTGCCCTCTGAGTCTGCCCACTCACCGTAAACAATAGGACATGGAGCAAGAAAGCCCGAGACGCCCAAGCCCTTCCAGAGAGGGGGCGTGGTCAGACAGCTCATTTACATTTAAAGGTACAGACACAGAAACAGCCTGTTCTGAGCAGGGCTGAAATAGAGGGGTTTATAGACATGATCAAATACAGGATCAGAGTGGATTTAGAACAAGAAACTTCACACACATGTTTACTGGGAGCTCTGAGACTTATTTAAACTGGTTGAAGAGGAGGAGGATATGTGACCTTTAAATAAAATCTGTTTCTGTCTGCAGGAAGGACATGGAGATCAGCAGCACAAACTCAAAGCTGGAAGCAGAAGAAGCTCTGAATATGGAACTGCAGAAGAAGAGCAAAGAGATGCAGGTCAGAGCTACATGACATTCAGGTTCAGTATACGTGTGAATGGGAAAACAGTGGGGCGGCTGTGGCTCAGTTGGTGGAGTTGGTCGTCTCTCAGCCGGAAGGGTTGATCCCCAGTTTCTGCAGCATCATGTCCAGTGTGTCCTTGGGGAAGACCCCTAACCCCGATTTGCTCCCGCTGCTTAGTCTCAGTGTGTGCATGTGAATGAATGGATTTGTTACTTCTGATGGTCACCACTACCATCAGTGTGTGAATGTGTAGGTGTGACCTCTGGTGTAAGCGCTTTGAGTACTTAGCAGATGAGAAAAGAAATATGTAAGCTCAAGTCCATTTCCCATTTATGGAGGAAGGTAAGAAAGAAAAAAAGTTTTGATGTCATGAAGTGGAAATTACTCTGGACTCGTCAACTGAGCTGTCTCAGATTGTTTTAAAATGAAATGAGAGAAATAACTAGCTACAGGAAGAGGCTATGGTGAATCAATTACGTTGTGCTGCAAGGGTCAACACGGCATGTGATTAAAAATTCTTCATGCATCAGACCTTTAACGCAGTCGGATGAAGGCGTTAACGATGCAC
This sequence comes from Labrus bergylta, assembly GCF_963930695.1. NCBI lineage: Eukaryota > Metazoa > Chordata > Actinopteri > Labriformes > Labridae > Labrus > Labrus bergylta. Next base: position 15,126,858 of record NC_089215.1, on the reverse strand, counting down.
TTCTTCTATTGGGATAGTATTTGCTTTTAGAAGGAGATTCCTGAAAAGTCTGTCAGTGAGCTCATCTCTTTCATCCTGACGAGGACTCAGAAACATTCCTGCCTTTCAACAGAGCTGCTGTCTTCTGCTCTGTGATTGGACAAGTCACTTCACAGCTCAGTACCTGTCAGGAGACGTCAACACACAACACCTTCTTCACACTGATAACTATCTGCACGTTCCGACCGATGCTCGGAGTCTGAGCTGAGCTGTCTTATTCCTCAGCCCTGTGCTTTCTTTAATCGATCAGAGGGTTTTATTGAACATTAAAAACTGTTTAACGTGTTCAGCACTAATTACACTACTTAAAGAACTAGTACAGTGCCCGTTCAGAATGTGCTTGTTTGTAATGTGTTTGGAGAGAACGTGGCTGGTCAGGATTGGGCAACACACGTTGCCCAATCCTAACCAATCTGTGGTTTCCGCTCTTGTGTTTCCAGTAGATTTTTATTCCATTGTATTCCACAGCAAAACTATTTAAAATGTTTGAGCAACAATATGAGCTCATGTGAACTTCACAACCAGCACTGCACTTCCTTGCTGGTCCACAGCAATACACCCGCCAATTCTGACGTCCAACGGACGAAAGGTTGTCTAGAAACTTGACTAACAAACATCCAGAGATTCCTGGATTTAAGAGAATGAACTCAAGGTACTGTAAGCTTCACAGGTCGGCGAGGTGATCATTTGGCGTTGGTATTGCATATTCCTCTCAATATGATGACAATGATGTGTGCAGATGTTGAGTTTGTGTGGCGGCTAATGTTGTCATTACGTGCAGAGAGCGTCCATCTGAAGTCTTTCTCAGAGCAAAACTTTTGCGCAGATCCGCCATTTTTATCAGGGGGGGCTCATTGCATTTAAAGAGACACACACCAAAACAGAGTGTTCTGACAGAGCTGGTTTACAAAGGGTCACAAACCTCCTCTGGTGCTTGATTCATGTTATATTTTGACCAAAGCACAGCACAGATGTTTCATTTAGACCACAGGGGACTGTTTGAAAAGGGGGATAATATATCCCCTTTAAGATGAAATGTCTCATACTCATCACGCAGAGTGATTGAGCAGTGAAGATGATTTAGTGCTTCTTTCACTCCTTGAAAAAAACAACGGGGAGACTTTCACCTGTCGATAAAGGAGCTGCAGAATTATCCCGATCACTTCCAGGTGTATTTCAGGATGTCAGTGGTCAAGTTTGATACGCTACTCTCTAGTCTTGAACCACACATTATAAAGAACACCACCAATTTTTGCAGAGCAACTGATCCTGAACAGCGTCTGACAGGTAGGAACACTACTGATAAACGCACCCAAAGAGGGATGGATGTGAAAAAACACAGAAAAAATAATGACAGAGTGAGTGAGCAAACATGATTGACACAACATGTCATGATTTCACTGGTTCCTGCAGCCTGAAGTTGATTTATGTTTGCTTTCTCTTCACTCAGCACAGTATGAGATAATGTTGCATCGTTGGTGTTTACCTGTTGATGAAAGCTGCAGAGCGATAGTAAAATAAGATGATTGATCACAGCTAACCTGCTGAAGCTGAAATCAATCTGTGTCATATTTTTCAGAGAAACACCTGCAGCTCAGGACGTTACGAGCTCTGCTCATCATGTCCGTGATTCAGATCGCTGGCTTGGAGCTCTGATTAATACTTTAACGTGCGTTATTAACACGTGTGTGATTAGACATGCTCAGTTAAAGAGAGGGTGGGACATGTGCTCTCAGGCCGCCCTCACCAACAATCCAGAGGAACGTGCAGGACCTGAGAGCGCAGGAGCTCCCAGGAAAATACGTGGCAGAGAGCGACATGCAGTATCCAATTATACGTCTTAGAGGAGTTTTATTCAAATGATTCACCATATAAACTTTGACAGCGTTATCAGGGAGTGTCTTTATTTACTGAAATCATAAAATCCTTCACAGTGACACACTGAACATCTGAGTCCATGCTGTGCTGCTGGCAGAGTTTCTGCACAGGGAAAATTCACCACAGCAATGACTGCAAACAACCAGCGATGATTTCCATTTAACATTTCTCTCCAGGATCATCTTGTGTTTGTCATATTGGTATCTTTTAGATGATGATAAGACTGTATCATGTTCTGTTTCTGATAAGATCCGTGTTTCCTCTTGTGTTGAGTCTGTCGGTGAAATTTATCTGGAGACTCTTCCTGTTCCTCTTTGTGTGTGGTACAGATTGAATCAGTCCGGTCTGAGAGCTTCACTCGATGACACCGCTGCGTGTTCAGATGACATTTTCTGTTTGGGTTCTCTGGGTGAAGCTTCTTCTTCACCCAGAGGTTTGTAAAGAGGAACAGATCGACGTCTTTGTGCCTCATTCCAGGAGTGAAAAGTGATCCGAGTGTCTCTGAGGGGTGGGCATGTTTTTCATGTTTACTGTATCTCTGACATTATCTCACAATAAGGCCTTTATACATGAAGCTCCTCCCACTGATGGACGAGCAGCACAGCTGATTCTTCTGTTGCCCACGCTCGTCTGGTTCTGACGTCACGGCCACATGATCACGTCCACAAACTGGAGAGGAATAAAAAGAGACATCTGTGTCCGTCCATCTTTAATTATGAAGCCCCGCCCCCTCCCTCTTTGCAGCTGGAAGGGAGTGTGACGGGGTCATATCTTAGTAGTCCTGGTTTCTGACAGCTCTATCCTTTCAGTGGTTTTACGACGTGTCATAAAGCGGGGATTCTCGGCTTCAGGGCTGCAAGGGGTTATCTCACTCTTAGTGAAGCCCTGCAGTCTGTTGTGTTTGTACCAGATGTTTCAGATTGAGCCTCAGTGCTGAAGTCTAACGTTCAGGTGACGCTTCCCACATTCCCTCGATTACCTTTAATGTTATTATACCATATAACCTGTTGCGCACATGAACTCCTGTAAACTTTTAATGTATCAGGACTGCCCCTGAAATCCTCCTGATCTGGTTGTTCACACATGCTCCTCACAGCAGGAGACTATCCCTTTCAGACAGGAGGGGGGAGCAGGGGGTCACCTGAGGCAAGACATGAGGTGAACAGAACAATGAGGAAGTGGTGGCCGAAGCAACATTCGCAGGAAACAAACGTCACCACCCCCTCCCACTCGCTCCAGGTGAATTCTCCTGATTATATCCTGCTGCGTTCTCACATCAGCTCACTCTGATTTTCTGCAGAATAAATATGAGGAGGCTGGAGGAGAAACTCCGGGTGAAGAGAGAAACATTCAGTCCATACCTGAGCCAAATTTTAAGCCCACTCTTATAAGAACAGAGGGTGTCGGCCTCCCTGACCCAGACTGGTAGATGACTCCAAAGGAGAGGGGCCTGATAACTGAAGGCTCTACCTTCCATCTATATGGTGTTGCACAGGAGTAATGTGGTCTCTTCTCCGAGTTCTAGTCAGAACACGAGCATTTTGGACCGGCTGAAGTCTGTAGAGACTCACGAGGGTAGCCTGATAAAATAAAGAAGTAACACATGCAGGGATTAGTTTCTCTGTATCGTTTGATTTTTGGGATATTGTCATGGTGATTTATGTGGGAGTTGCATTTTTTAAAACAGCTGTTTACATCAGAACACAGCAATCTGTGAGGAAACTTTTTTTGGGATTTGGCAACAGATCCATGATGTGAAACAAATGTTTTGTGATGATAAAAAAAATAAATGAGGGGCCGCATTCTGCTGCATGGTCACGAGTAGCCGTGCACATATCTGCACCTCTGAGGTATGATGTGCACCTGTGCAGGTTCTTAAATCCTTCATGTGAACTGCTTCATCACAAAGAGTTAATTGAATGCAGCGCTCCGACCGGGCCAACAGCAACTGTCATCAGTCAGCCAATCAAACATCAGCACTTTCACTGCTGGAATCGTCTGAAGGAGTTGAGCAGAACAAAGCAGGTTTAAAGGCAGAGCATGTGTGGACAGTATGGTGGGCTGACATCAGCAGGGGGTCTGCTGCAGAGAAGGGGGGGGGGGGGTTAACTGCCCACGCCGCTGGATCTCTCCTTAGAGAGGAGACGTCAGCGCCACAGCTGAATGTAATCTAAGGACAATTATTGTGTTTCAGAGAGCAGCGGAAAAAGGGAAAGTTTAAGCACAAACAATTAAAGAGATCAAATCCTGAAACCATCCGCACAAATCACCGGCTTACGTTCTTGTTTCCACACTCGAGTCCAGGAGAAAGCAGAGAAGATGGCTCTAATAACTCTAAAGAACACAAAATTAATATATAAACTCGCTCTACTCAAACCGTCCGTGAAGGCCGTCTCAAACATCTTTACACCGTTTGTTTTCTACAATCAAATTAGAGCCACAACATTTATTCTGAGGCTGCTTTGAGGTTTTTTTTGTTTTTTTTTCTGGAATTTAACAAGAACCAGATCTGAGAGAGACAGAGAAGGGCCGTGCATGCACGAGGGGGTGTGGATAGTGAAATGCCGGAGGGGATCAGCAGTGGATGTGTGTGTTTGAGCTTGAGTGAGTGTGTGTGTGTGTGTGTGTGTGTGGGACAGTCAGTCAGTCAGTCAGTCAGTTGGGCTGCTGCTGCCTCACCATGGCTGTTCTCTCTGCAGATGTCCTGCGCTGGCATGTGAGTTTTAAAGTCACTTTTCTGTCCTTGTTTGGTAACTTCTGAAATCATGTAGTCTAAACCTGTTTAATGATGTCTTCATGTGGTACTTTTTATCTTTAAGTCATGATACGTCTGACCTCGCTTTTGGGACATTTTTAAGAGGCTACAACAAACTCTCTGACAGTGCAGGATAACTGCCTTTGCATGCATGTTGAGTTTAGCTTTAAAAGACGAAAGTTTGTGGTGTGTGTGTGTGTGTGTGTGTGTGTGCTGTGCAGCCAGTGTGTATGTGAGCTGTAGGTTTCGTTGCGGTGATCGGCCTCAGGCATCATTCCATGTCAGACACACTTCCTGACACCGAGACACAGATAGACACTGCAGATAACGTTGCAGAACATGACACAACTTGGAAAGATGCGGCCGTGTCGGGAAACCAGCAATAACTTTTTACGATCCGAACACAGCGAGGGGTTTGGCTCGAGATCAGTGCAGAGCAATGTTGCTGCGGGTGATTTATTCTGATTGTTTTGGCTTGTGGAGGATAGTTCGATGAAATAATGTTTGGAACGTGTACTGATGCTGAGAGCGCACTTTTTACTGACAGAAGCAACAACGCAGAAATGATCCTCAACATGTAAAAACAGGGTGTTGATCAGGAGAGGGAAAATGGATAATAAAATGTATAATATTTGCACTACTGAACTGTAGAAGTTAGTCTCAATGGGCTTTGATGTCGTGTTTCCATTTGTTTTATTCATAAAATGACAGAAACAACATTCTCATAAAATTTTAAGTTAATAAAAATAGTGATGTCATCGTGGCATGAACCATTTCTCAACCGTTACAGTTTGTCAAATGTGCTGAATGTGCTTTTAAGGTGTGATTAAAGCGCTCTCTCCTCACACACAAAGAGGATATCACGGCTGCTGGACGTCTCACGCTCTCACAGAGGAAATCAATAAGTCAGTGACTTTATTTGCACCTGGGCCTTTTATACCTGTGCATTGGCCACATGACGATGCCCCAGTGGGTCAGTCCCCACACGGATGGAAGATGAAACTATGTGGAGAGAAAGTCAACATTTTCCTCAGACATCGTCATGCCATTTTTCTCTGCAGTCAACGTCACAGGATGGCGTCATCAACGGAGACTTGATGAAGACTAAGCTTTCTGTTGCATAACAAAAATCTGAAGCTTTATTAGCTGTGTTATCGATTTAAGGCGGATTGTACAAAGAAACGCTCCTGAGGCCGGACTTGTTGCGCCCCAAAATGCTCCAACTTTAAATCCCATTTAATACGACATGCAGCACGATATGAGGATGTCTTTAAAGGATGATGTAAAATACTAAAGTCTTAGCTTTCTGCAGCAAAACGTTTATTTAAATTATTATTTTTATTTTAGACTGTTTAAAACAGAAAATACAAACAGGGATCTCCTGAAGAAACCTGTGAGAGGATCAAACACTCATTATAACTCGTATAAAGATGCTAACACAGCTGTTAATTATTCCTATCACGGTTTAAAGATGTGTTAAAACATGAAATATCGTTACTTGCCCTTTAAGCTGTTAAGAAATGAGCAGCTTTACTCAGATTCCTCTTTTCTATCTAAAATGTGTAACACAGACTCGGGGTGTAAAAACAACACCGTAAGTCAAACTGCCAGCCGGACTGTAAAACCACGAGAAAACAAAAACATAACACAAATTCCTGGACGGTCCTGAAAAAGGGCAGCGCTGTGTTCTGATGTGTGTGTGTGTATGTGAGCAGACGGACCCGGCTCCGGGTCAGGATACAGATAATGATGGTGACTACACACATTCTTGCTCTAAATTGCTACCTGAGGAAAAAAAGCCTGAGGCGTGCCAAATCCCCAGAGAAAGCAGAGAGACGGCCTCACCACACACCAGAGCCGCCCTGAAATAGCAAACAGTGTGTGAGCTGACGCCCCATTTGTTCTCTGTCAGGATGATATAAGCTCTGTGAAAGCAGAGGGAAACGGCTTTACTTCACATATCACACTCATATTTTATACTTCATTGAAAACAGGCTGTATTTTCTGTAGCTAAAATTTTTTTTTATCTTTTCAGGCTCGAATCGAGGAGCTGGAGGAGGAGCTGGAGGCCGAGCGAGGCATGAGAGCAAAGGTCAGTACACAACTATCAACAATGTGAATCTGTGAAAACCTGCAGTTCCTCCAGTGTCCACCAGAGTCTGTCTCCTGCAGTGAGTCAGTCACCATAGAGCCCCATGTTAAAATGTCCAACTTTACAGCTGCAGTTCCTCCAGTGTCCACTAGAGTCTGTCTCCTGCAGTGAGTCAGTCCTCATAGAGCCCCATGTTAAAATAAAACATGTTTATAGCCTGGTACAAAACCAGTGTGAGTCTTCTTATCTCATATCTCACCTGTTTACATCATATTAAGGTTTACAGGGATGTAGAATTAGGGGGTGTGGCCTCTTTGAGTGACAGGTGGGAGCTGCTAGCGGTCTGCTAGGTGTCACCTAAGCTAATTCAGTCCCACACCTCTAACTTCTGAGCCGTGTGTGTGCTGTTGGAGCCTTTTGGAGATTTGTTCATATAAGTATCAGAATAATAATCTGTCTATCTGTGAGCTTTATTGGACTAACAGACCGTCCAACAAGTCGGAGCTCCACTTTCTAAATCCAGTCACATTATAGAACTTTATGTTCAGGGCTCGACATTATAACTGGCCCACTAACCCGGATGAATGATTGAAAGACTCCACAGCCCACACTGGACTGTTGTCCTGTGATGCCGGTGTTTCAGTGATTCTTGTGAGATTATCTATTTTTACTGCTACAGCATCAACGTTTCATAAGCGCCTATGTGCGTGTGTCATAGTTAAACGGCAGCCGCTTGGTTGGCTCAGTTAGTGAGCAGGCGTCCTGTGTACAGAGGCTATCATCCTTGCAGATCGTGGAAGGTAAAATCACTCTTGACACCTGACACTACCAGAAAGATCTCACAACATCATCTTTGGAAACATCAGATAATGGGACCTTTGCTGATCCGCAGTGAGGGAGTCAATCCCGAAATCGGACTAGATTATCTTGTAGTGTGTACCACACTTTAGTGTTTGCTAAGCCCTCATTTCCTTCTGGCGTCTAAATATGGTCATTTCTGGCTCTAGAAAACCAACATGGCGATAGCCAAAACAGTTAGGGAGTCATTCCAGCGGCTCCATGCTCTTCATTTTTACAGTCTGTGTTTCAGAGCTGTTTTTAAGAAACGTTTAAAAGAGAGAGAAAATAAGCAAAGAAAGATTTCTGATGTTTTCTGCGGCCGGTGGGGTACATGTGTTGTTGCTCCTCCTCTGGTCACCTCAAACTATCTACACCTGTGATAATAAACTCAGGGAGGGGGGACCTTGTGTTTCTGATTAACATACAGGGCAACCCCAGATGCGCTCAGGGACCCCAACATCCTTTTTCCGCTAAGTAACATCTTATTTTTCACAATCTATCTCTCAGAGCACCTTCTGCTTCCAGTAATCCACTTTACTTCTCCTTAAAGCAAACAGGAAGAAGGTCACACCGCAGCAGCGTTACCAAACATCTACAATCTCGTGCAAAAAAAACGATTGGAACCAGCAGCCTGGTTCAGAGAAAGCTTGTCTCTGCAGAGGTGGCCACTTGAAGTGCTTGTTGTTTTAAACAAGACGCTCTTAAACCCTGTGTGTGTTTAAGCCTCAGATCCTGGGCGCCCCTCTCAGACCCGCCTGTAGATCCCACCTTGCAGTATTTTTCAGGAGGAAAAGGCAGAAATGCAGCGCTCCATATTTCACCCTGAATGTTGAGCAAAGTGACAGCAGGCCCTGAAGGCGTGTTTTGAACACTTCTCTCCTCCCTGGGTGGTATTCCTAATGGCACTTTCTACCCCCGACCCCCCTTCACTCTCCAGGCTGCAGGGTGGGGGGGGGGGGTGGGGGGGGGGGGGGGGGTCGGGCAAGCATAGACCTGCAGGTCTTTATCTCAGATACAACATACCTGAGCAGACAGGCTCTCTTTGTTCGACTCTGCTCCTCAGGTCGTTCTGAGCAGATACAATCTGCAGATAGAAGCTGACAGACGAAGATATTTTCCAAAAGATCTTCTCTAAACTGGAATGCCAACCGCTCACACACACACACACACACACACACACACACACACACACACACACGTGTACAGTGAAGGGATTTCAGAAACACACACATCAAAAGAACCACTCAGCCAGTATCTAATGTTTCAGGCAAACGACATCAATGGAACGTCTTAATTTAAATCTGTGTACAAGAACAGTTATGGTCTCTCAGGACAGCTGTGGACAAACGCTGCGTCTGTCTCTACATTGTTTGTCTGCTTCCGGTTTAATTCGAGCTGCATCCACCGGTGTTACAAATTGAAGCCGATGCTGAAGTGTCGAAAATCCTGCAGTTATTCACAATAAGGCGTGTAGCTGACCTGATTGACAGGCGGGCGCGGTGTAACGGTTTGACGGTTGACTGAAAGTTAGGGTGAGACAGCATTTCCAGCATGGAGACCGCGATCAATGGGACTCCAGCGCCCCCTGCAGGAACAGACGGATGACGTCACTTGTGCTTCAAAAATTCATATTTACAGTCTGTGGCTAAATTCCCCTTGGAGCATGATGGGGAATAATCTCAACAGGAATAATGTTGTAGTTGTATAAAGAGTAACCCTGCAAATGATCCAGTTTTTGTAAGGAGTCTGTAAATAAAGAAGTCAGATTGCCTCGTGAAAAGTCACTTCACGTCTTCTAATTTATGCCTGGCTTTAAGCCACGCAACTATAGTTACCGTTTTCAGACGGCTTCTTTCACAAAAGTGCCAAAACTAAGCTCAGCCGTCATCACGCCTTTGTACGTTCATGTTGATTCTGCGACGGTGTAATATCGGTGTCTCAGTCTGTGTTTCTACGTTATAGAAGAACGACACAGCGGGAGCTGGGGGGGATCCCTTCGTCCCGACATCCGACATTCAGATTGAAGGAGAAACGTCACAGGGGCGTAATTGTCACGGCTTGAAACGGCGCTCTGTGTAGGGCAAGAGAGGCCATGAAGAAATGCTGGTTAGTGGATAAGTCAGGTTGCCGTTTGAAACCTTTCTATGTCACAGATCGCCTCGTTTCCATTAACGTTCTCTAGGAGCTCTGACCCCGTTAGTGTGTTAGCATGTGACCCGTCAGTGAGTGGGGTTAGGTGGTGCTCATCCTCAGGAGCTGTTGACTCAGACAGAGGAGTGGAGGGGAGCGATGAGTGAGTCCAGACACACACACACACACACACACACACACAGGGTGGGGCTGGGGGGTTAAAGAGGAGGCCCCCGGTGAGTGTCGTCTGTTTTCTCTCGATCTGCCTGAGGTGTGTTTGTGGCTCGTTGGATTCTCACAGATTGAAAGCAGCCGTAAAACATCGAGTAAAAACACAACTCTGTGTCTGTGTGTGTGTGTGTGTGTGCTTAATAAACTCTCTCCATGTGTGCTGAGCGTGAGAAGAGTTTATTATTCATGCGTTAACATCTATGTATTTCACTTGTTTTGCATCTTGTGTTTTTTTATGGTTCAAGTTTATCACTTTTATGACATTTCTTATTTCACGCTTATTACATTTTATTACTCGAGTGAAGCCAGCTACATTGATTTCTTTTCCAATGTTTGATTTCCATTTCGAGCTTTATTTTAGCACAGAGTGATACGAGCCTGTGGAGGACGCAGCAGGATATAATCAGTAGAATTCACCTGGAGTGAGTGGGAGGGGGTGGTGACGTTTATTCCCTGTGATCGCTGCACGACCATAGACTGTCTGCACGCCACCTCTACCATCTCCGTGCTCTAATGAACCTGCTGCATTATGTTTCCTGTTCTCCAGTATGTTCTTCTCCACTCTTTAGTTCACATTGTGATTCTGTTCAACTACACGTAGCATTGATAGAAAGACAAATATTCTCATTATAGCGTCATACAGAGGACTCTGTTGCTGCACCCCCCCCCCCCCCCCCCCCCCCCCCCCGTCTTACAGGGATTTTTTTCATGTACCATGTATGTGGTACAAAAAACTCAGTTGATTTCCACAATTTCAGGAAATTAAAAAAAAAATATTCATTAGTTTTCCACCATTTTATTTACTGTACTTTGTACTATGGTAAAGTTGGTGTTACAAGTGCTTGAGATCAGTCTTGGTTTCAATACCGATCTTGAGACTAAGTTTTAAAGGTCTCGGTCTCAGAATCAAAAGCATTTTTATTCAGTCTTGTCTTAGTCTCGGACTGGGCGGACTTTGGATTTTTATTCAAGACCGGTCAAGGCCATCACTGATTGCCTATTTTTTCAGGTCAACACCTTTTCTAAAACATGTTAGACTGGTTAGATTTTTCCCCTGGATTCGGCTGCAAACTTCCCGGTGTTACGGTCTAAATGAGTGACACGCCCCCTAAACACAAGATGATGATTTTTCATTGATATATATGATGGTCTCCGGCTCGCCCTGCCTTGGTGTTGTTCTTGTCTCTGTCTCCTAGCACTCTGGTCTCGGGTAGGTCTTGGTCTCAGTTACTGTGATCTTGACTACAACACTAGGTGAAGTGACTTCAAAGCGCCTCGTCTTCTCTCTCTATACTTCGTGGTTAAGCCTTGTTAAAGTGAGTTTGTTAGCTGACCTCAGTGAGTGAAAGCGTCTCGATGAGCCGCTAACAGCCCAGCTCACTCGTCTGTCAGGTGTGCGGTGTCTGAGCGCTGCGTGTTGGATGACTCGCTCAGGAAACACACAGATCATATTTGGACTGTGTGTGTGACAGCCGCTGACCTCTGTGTGCTCCTCTCTGATTGGTTACCAGCTTCTGTCTGACCTCTGACCCCAGCAGAGGTCTCTTCCCCCTGTGTGCTGTCAGTCACAGAGGCCTCCTGTGGTGTTTGAACATCCTGTAGAGCTGCTCCAGAACAGATCGAGGCTTCTTCTGTTGAACCTGAGTGGATTTATGAACTTTCGTTCACTCCTCAGTGGAGGGATGTCACAATACCACAGATTTCAACTTAAATACAAGGATATTAAATAATATCGACACATGTTTCAAGACCACAGCGCTAAAAATAGAAGTCCTGGGTACCCTATGTTTGGACATTTCTTTGTTTTTATCACCAAAGGTTACAGGTGACCTCCTGCACGATGTCTAAATGACACAAATAGATAAGAATATGAGCAAACAGCGTCTCCTCCTCTGCTCTGTGAGAGACATAAACTTAATTTTGGCATCTTAACGAGAAACTAAAATATCATGTTGTTGTGAAACGGTGAATGTGAGTCGACCACCGCTGCTGCTCTCTCTCTCTCTCGCTCTCTCTCTCTCTCTCTCTCTCTCTCTCTCTCTCTCTCTCTCTCTCTCTCTCTCTCTCTCTTTCTGAAGATCTGATGTTTTTTGTAGAGCCATAATACTTATCAACAACGTGCCCCAGGTGGGCGACCCCCGACACAAAGTCGCTCTCTTTGGATCAGGAGAGCTTTTCACATGACTCCATTTAGAGGATGAATTATGATCGTATATTTCACTTCAACATGACAGAAAACACGGCGATTTATCCCGAGACACTGGACAGATATAGGAATCATTGAAATAATTGAATATGAAGAATTTCTCTGAAAGTTTAAAATCATGTCAGCTCTGTTTCGTCTCTTGTAGGTCGAGAAGCAGAGAGCTGATCTGACCAGAGAGCTGGACGACCTCACAGACCGCCTGGAGGAAGTGGGAGGAGTCACAGCCTCGCAGGTCAACTATAACATACACAAACTGACACACACACACTGTAAAATCAGCAGTTTGTTTTGGTTTCGTGCTGGTGCTGAAGGCTGACATTCTTCCTTTAAGAAAACTATCAATAAGCCGTTAACAGCCAATGTTTGAGGTAAGACGGGGGGGTCGAGTACGACCACCGCGCAGCCTTAAATCCAGACGTTAACCTCCAGCGTGTGTGTGTGATGAGCAGATGGAGGTGAACAAGAAGCGAGAGGCCGAGATGCAGCGTCTGAGACGAGACCTGGAGGAGACCTCGCTGCAGTCCGATGCTCTCGCCTTGTCTCTGAGGAAACGTCACGGAGACGCCATGTCGGAGCTGAGCGAGCAGTGCGAGGCTCTGCAGAGGGTCCGAGCCAAGCTGGAGAAGGAGAAGCAGAACCTGAGGATGGAGGTGGACGAGCTGTCCGCTTCTCTGGACAGTATGCAGAAAGCGAAGGTCTGGGAGACGTCGATGTTTTATTTTAAATAAGTCAGTAATCTCAGAGTGTGACAGAACTGTGTGTGTGTGTGTGTGTGTGTGTGTGTGTGTGTGTGTGTGTGTGTGTGTGTGTGTGTGTGCGCACTGCAGACGTCCTCAGACTCTCAGGTGAAGAAGCTGGAGGAGCTGCTGTCAGACGCACACAGGAGAGGAGACGACCTGCAGAGGGCGCTCACTGAGCTCAGTGTGGCCAAGAACAGACTCACAGGTACTCTTCACCTGTTCTGTTTTATCTAAATGATGTGCATGTTTCTAACTGACAATCTATCTCAGGTTATCTCACATGAGTATTTTTAGACTTGTGACTCATCTTTGGTGTTAATGAAGAAATTCAGCAGTGTGACTCTTGTGTCGTCTCTTAACTGCAACAGTCAAAGATAAGACGGGAATAAAGTGGACGATGCATCGTTTACAGTGTTCCGTCTGTGCTACTTCAAATCTTTCTCAGTCAGACACACGACATGATCCACATCTTCTGCTGCAGCCTCACAGAGATAACCGCGTTAACCAGACAAAGCATCGTACTGTCTGCTCGTTTCTTTGTGTTTTGTCATGTTGCTGCGGCGTGCAGATAATCAGTGTTGTCGCTGTGTTTCCTATCAGCTGATAACGCAGACGTGGGTCGACAGATGGAGGAGGCCGAGAGCCGAGCGAGTCAGCTGAGCCGCTCCAAAACTCAGCTCCAGAACCAGCTGGAGGACCTGAAGAAGCAGCTGGACGAGGAGAGCAAGGTCGGCGTGTGTTCCTGTGTCTCTATAACGACCATGAAAATAAAATATGTCTTTGTATTTTCACACACGCCTCTTTGTGTTGTGACTTTTCAGTGTAAGCAGGGAGTGAGCAGCAGTCTGAGCTCGGTGCGGCAGGAGTGCGAGGTGCTGAAGGAGCAGCTGGAGGAGGAGCAGGAGAGCAAACAGGAGCTGCAGCGACTCGTCTCCAAACTGAACAGCGAGGTGACGCTCTGGAGGACCAAACACGAGTCTGACTGCATCCAGCACGCCGACGAGCTGGAGGACACCAAGTAAGAAGACACGCTCGGACCCATCAGCTACATGTGACGCAGTGTGTTTTTCTCATTGGTCTGAACAATGTGTGTGTGTGTCACAGGAAGAAGATGGCGGCTCGGCTGCAGGAGGCCGAGGAGGCGGTGGAGGCTACTCAGGCTAAATGTTCATCGCTGGAGAAGACCAAACAGAGGCTGCAGGGGGAGGTGGAGGAGCTGTGCATTGACCTGGAGAAGGTATATCAGCAGACACGATCGAGCTGCAGGGCTGTGAACTTCTCGGTTACTTTTTATACTATCCTTTAGTAAGATGATATGAGTAGTGTGTGTCGTCTGTCCCAGGCGAGCGGCTGCGGTCAGACTCTGGATAAGAAGCAGCGCGTCCTGGAGAAGCAGCTCGGGGACTGGAAGCAGAAGTGTGAGGAGCTGGTGGCCGAGGTGGAGGGGTGTCAGAAGGAGAGCAGGCAGCACGCCGGAGAGCTCTTCAAACTGAAGACGGCTCACGAGGAGTCTCTGGAGCAGATGGAGGCGCTACGCAGGGAGAACAAGGTTTACCAGGGTACGAGAGGTCACCTGTGACGGGTGTATTCTTAAAAGCTGCTGATGTATCCAGAAGGTTTCTACACAATATGTTTGTATCACAGAATCACAATCTGAACTAAAGAGTGGAGAAGAACATCCTGGAGAACAGGAAACATAATGCAGCAGGTTCATTAGAGCACGGAGATGGTAGAGGTGGCGTGCAGACAGTCTGTGGTCGTGCAGCGATCACAGGGAATAAACGTCACCACCCCCTCCCACTCGCTCCAGGTGAATTCTCCTGATTATATCCTGCTGCGTTCTCACATCAGCTCACTCTGACTTTCTGCAGAATAAATACGAGGAGTCTGCAGGAGAAACTCCGGCTGAAGAGAAACATTCAGCTGTGTGTGTTCACACGTGACGCTCAACACTTCAGGAGTGTTTGAGGAGTTTAGTGCAGGTGTGAAAGCAGTATTAACAACAAGGAGGGGAAAGTCAGCGTCACAATGTGCAGCAAAGAGATGAAATGTTTTGAGATAGATTTCAACATTTCAACACAGGAAAAGGTTTGTCCACAAACTCAGTTCTGTCGTTTCATCTGCGGTTCTCTTCTTCTCACCAAACAACTAGAAGTGAAATTAAAGGTCGTACCAGGTCTGGCTTAGCTTAGCTTCACTCTCCTTGTCTAGCAGATGTCTGCCTGTCACAATTCCAAAGCTGTGATTGCATTCACCACACTGCAGCTTTGTTCACATTCTTCTCCTTGAAGGCAAAGACACGAAGAACGAAGCCTGCACATTAAGCTCGACAGGCTTTAGGTTTACAGTTAAAATGCAGACATGACAGAGTGATCAATCTACTCGTCTTCAGCACCAAAAGACAAATGAAATCTCCTAATGTGTCTTCTCCTGCTTTGAGAGGCTTGAGACCTTGGTTTAAACAAGACTTCTCTCTGTCTGACAGAGGAGATCACCGACCTGACTGACCAGCTCTCAGACGGAGGGAAGAGTGTGCACGAGCTCCAGAAAGCCAAGAAGAAGATTGAGATGGAGAAAGAGGAGTTACAGGGCTCACTGGAGGAGTCTGAGGCCGCTCTGGAGGTACAGACAACATCAGAGATCAAGAGAGCAATATGCCCTCTGTTAGTGAATCACATTTAATCTGCCTGTCGTCCCCTCGTTCTGCAGGTGGAAGAGACGAAGGTGCTGAGGCTGCAGCTGGAGCTGTCTCAGGCTAAAGGAGATCTGGAGCGCAGACTTCAGGAGAAAGAGGAGGAGGCAGAAGCTGCAAGGTACCTCAGATTCCTCTCAATGCTTCCTTCTACTTCTTTCTCCTGCTACACCAACTTTGTTAACTGTTCTAAAACATGCTTCTGTTTTTCTGCAGCCTGGCGTTTCATTTCCTAATTTTTTCATCACTAGTTGGCTTCTCAAACAAACTCTGATTATTCTTAAACCCTAAATCTCTGTGTTTCATCCTGTCCTTTATCTCCCTTCGTCTCTTCACAGTACTCTTGTCGAAGGTAAGGTGTCTCAGCTACTCTGCTTTTTCTGACTCTGCAGATCCGTATGCACAATGTGACAAATTAATCCTTTCTTCAACATTTCTCTCTCTCCTCCTCTGTCAGGAAAAGCCACCAGAGGGCGCTGGAGTCCCTGCAGGCCAGTCTGGATGTGGAGCTGAAGGGCCGAGCGGAGGGCATGAAGCTGAAGAAGAAGCTGGAGTCTGATATCAACGAGCTGGAGCTGCAGGTCGACCTGCTGACCAAGAACAATGCCGAGCTCAGCAAGAGCAGCAAGAAGATGCAGCAGCAGATCAAGGTCGGACGAGAACAGACGCAGAGGTTGTCTTTAAATACTCTGCTTCTTACTCACACAGTTACTGTCCCCCTGTTTCAGGAGCTGCAGGCTCAGCTGGAGGAGGAGGTACGGAGCCACGAGGAGCACAGGGAGGATCAGGCGGCTGTAGAGCGACGCTGCGGCCTGCTGATCAGCGAGGGGGAGGAGACTCGAGCTGTGCTGGAGAGTGCAGAGAGGGCAAGAAAAGGACTGGAGACCGAGCTGCAGGAGGCCAACGAGAAGTACAGCGACCTCAACAACCAGGTGAGACCTAAGGTCTATTTCCTCTGAAGTCCTGCTGACCCTTCACTTAAAACTAAGACTGATGACTTGATTCCTCTCATTGTTTTTGTGTTTTAGCTGCAGTGTGCTCTGAGTGGGAGGAGGAAGCTGGAGGTGGATCTGCAGACTCTGCAGCAGGAGCACGAGGAGCTGCAGGGAGAGCTGAGAGGGTCCACAGACAAGAGCAAGAAGGCCACCTCTGAGGTAGAACGGACACATTACAGCAGCAGGGATTTCACAATATAATCATAAAGTAAGTGTTTTACATGCATGTTGTGTCTCTTTCAGTTGGCGAGGGTTGGGGAGGAGCTGCGTCTGGAGCAGGAGCATGCGCTCCATCTGGAGCGGGTAAAGAAAGGTCTGGAAGCTCAGATTAAAGACATGAGCGGCCGTCTGGACGAGGCCGAGCAGATGGCACTGAAAGGAGGGAAGAAGATCATCCAGAAACTGGAGGGGAAGGTACCCAGACAAAAACAATGAAGTCACCCGTTAAAAAATCATATCGAGGTGGGCTGTATGGTGGCCCTGAAAGCTCAAAACACTGCAATTTAAAATAATAAAAAACATACATTTTGACAAAGACAGCACATCATTTTGAAAACCCACAAATCAGTAATTAAACCAACCTCCATCAATATACATGTTTCTTTCTCTAAATTAAAATGTACTCGGTCACTGATGAGGAACTAGAGCTGTTAAAGTATTGAATTGGCAGGCCTACATTAAAGAACTGATCAGTGAGATGTGTAGACACTGAAATGTTAAAGTGACCTTACTACATGATCAGACATTAAGGAAACATGCTATGTTGAAGTGCCGGCTTCTCTGACAACAATGCAGCAGCCAGTATGTCCTCCTTCTAACTTTAGATTCTGCTCCTGAATGCTCTGGATTTGTTTGGACCAGAGAAGGTAGGCGGCACCCCCCACACGGCTGTTTTGGACGCCCCTCGGTTTGCCAGATATGAGAGCAGTTATCAGGTCAAACCAACAGGTGTTGCAGCGATGGAAGCGGGCAAGAGAACTGTTTCAGATAGAAGTGATTGTACCCGACCTAAAAAGCCTCTGCATGTTTCTAATAAGCTCCACGAGCAGAAAAATTGGAGAGAGGTTAGAACGCAGAAAGGTTTACAGATCGATGTAGAGCTGGCTGTTGAAGCTTCAGTGTCCACCACATCAAAACCTGAGTGAGCATGGACTCTAGAGAGGAGGGGGCGGGGGGAGACAGCTCTCTACAATGTTTAGAATGTGGACTGCAGTACCAATTTTAAACACTAGGTGTCAGACTCAAATACCGCTCCTTTAACCAAATGTCTAACACATTATAAAGGGTTATTGGCCCGGCACGTTCCCTCTCCCTCACGGTCAGAGTTTCATGTCTCTGCAGGTGAAGGAGCTGGAGCTGGAGTTGGACTCTGAACAGAAGCGACACGCAGAGACGGTAAAAACGCTGCGTAAGAACGAGCGCCGGCTGAAGGAGCTGCTGTTCCAGTCCGAGGAGGACCAGAAGAACCAGCAGAGGATGCAGGAGCTGGTGGAGCGTCTGCAGAACAAGATGAAGGCCTACAAGAGACAAGTGGAGGAGGCCGTACGTCTCCTCGTTTCCTTACTCATCATAAACACACCTTATGGAAAACACAGGTCCGTTATCACACACACTGCTCTGTTTGTGTCGCAGGAGGAACAAGCCAACATGAACATGGCCAAGTACAGGAAGACGGTCAACGAGCTGGACGACGCTGAGGAGCGAGCGGACATCGCTGAGTCAGCACTCACCAAGATCAGGACCAAGAACAGAGGCAGCTTCGGCAAAGGATACTCCTCTGTAAGAACTTCTGCCCCGCTCTTTTTATTTACTTCTAGCGTTCATGCTTCAGCAGTCTGTGTTAGAAAGGATGACTGAAGCGTTTGTGTGGTTTTCTCCTCCTCCAGGGTTACAGCACCCCGTTCTCCGGTCTGGTCAGGTCACCCAGCTCTGTGGGCTCCGAGGGCAGAGGGGAGAAGATCCTCAACGACGACGAGGAGTCCGTCAGCTCCCTCATCCCCGCGTATCTCAACTCCCTGAAGAAGCTCATGGTGGATTAAAACACGGCTGAGGGCTCTGACGCTCCTGCAGATCTTAATCCTGCCTCAGATTAATGCGGAGGACGGAAACAGGAAACACCAGAGGCAGAAACTGCAGCTTCATTCAGGTCATAAACAAACTGTTTCATCTGTCTGTGTGTGATGTACATGCACACAGAAAGCATCTACTTTGTACTCATTCCTTTTTACTCTTTATGTACTGTATGTCTGCAGGAGGTGTTCACACAGAAAGGGACGCATTTATAGTCTTACATTATGAGCACAAGCTTGGTGTTGTTTGGGTGCTTTGTCGATTAAAAACAACAGATGAGTCAGAAACTAAAGGGGCTGATTTTCATTTCATCTTGGGGGGGAATGTGTCTGGATTAACTTTAAGTTTCTAGTGGCTGAAATCTGGTGCTTAAATCAAACAGATGTTGCTGTGATTTATTAGAAATAAAGCGTTTTAAAGGACGCTGAAATAATTACATCATGAGGCAGAGTTTTTACAGAAAAGTCTGAATTCTTTTCTAATGAATGAGAAAATGTGAAAAGAGTTTGCATTGACTTCATTATCCCATTATTAGCCTTAGCTAGCACGGAGGTGAGTACATCTGTAAGAAATGCTCAACAAAGACTTCCTGTGTTCGCTGATTCCTGATGTTCTCATGGAGATAATAAGATAAATACAATTTGAATACAAGAAGATACATTTTCAGCTCTAAATAATCGAACATGTTGCAGTAATGGCTGCAGATATCATGTGAACAGACGGGAGAGGTTTGTAGAGGGTGTCCATTATTGACCCGAAGTTAATAAACCACTTAAGGCCGTGACACACCGAGGAGATTGTCCGCACTCGGCCCGAGTTGTACCGTCGGTTAGTGATGGTTGCACTGGTTTTTGCTGTGTGTCCCGCTCCATCGCTACCTGCCGGCCCCCGTCTGACCTTTTTTTAAGCCAATACGACATGTTGAATTGGCGTCAGTCAGCGTGGTTGGTGAGAGGAGTCACTCTGATTAGCTGTTCAACTAAGCGAATCAGTGCACGAGAAGAAAAACGGAAGTGACCAAAGCAAGTTAAAGACTACAGTCAAGAGGCACCTTTTTAATCAGACATTATTCTGCTATAATACGAGTGGTGAGCGACAGCGGTGTGAAAATGGTCTTCTATCTCTATCGTCTATCAAAACAATGGACTACCACCACCTACTGGGATGGAGAGTTATTTCTGCATGCTCAGAACGTACGTGGTGGTTGGCCGTCGGCTGTAGTCTTTGCGGTGTGTTCTAGTGCAACTTTTGGGCCAAGAAGGGGGGTGACATGGGGTGACGCCACAGTCAGCCGTCGTCGCCACTAGTTCTTTGCCTTCCGCTTGGTGTGTCAGGGCCTTTATGATCAATTAGTTCTAGGATACAAAGTGCAGCCAGTCATCAGGTTTTTAAAGGTTGATGATAATAAAAAATGCAGGCGTGCCTCACATATTTAATTAAAGTGTATCAGTGTGAACTTTTAACCACGTCTTTATTTTCTCCATCTAAACGTGTAACCAGGCGTCTGGTCGAATCATTGATGTTGAATGTGAAAAGGTTTTTTTTTTTCTTTGCCAATAAAGTTTGACATTTGTTATGTTTGTCACCTCTCTGATTATTTAAAGGCACAGTCTGTAAACTCCACCAACAGGGGGCGCTCAATGCAAACAATAACAAAAGATGACGTCGAGGCTGGCAGGGAATCGTGGGAGTTCTCTGTGCCACTCCCCCCAGCCCGATGTAAACGACCTTCACGTTGACCGTAGTCATGACGACCAGGTGAATCAGACCTGAGGAAAAGAATATGTTAACAGACGAGCTAAGGTATCCGAGTATAATTAACATGAGGTTTTTATCACAGCAGCACATACAGCAACAGTACGGCAGCTTTCAGCAGCAGCTCATTAACATTAGCATGCTAACACAACAATGCAGGACACAGGTGATTGCAGCTCGAGTTGAAGGCGATTTTATCCGCTGCTTGCGCTTAATGGTGCTTAATCATGGTGCGTCCTTATTCATAAATCCTGTGTGAACATGAGTGGAAGGGCGTTGGAGGTGTGTCTCTGGAGGAGAGCGGAGGCTTCAGTATGGAGGAGGCGTGGCCTAACAGCAGTATGTTTTGGTTTCATCCTGGTGTTTAAGGGCGACACCTACTGGATCAAAAAGTCGCACATTCTTCCTTTGAGTATGATAGACGTAAAAAAAAGTAAAGGATCACGAAAGTGTGATTTATTTTTATTAAAGACAAAAGTCAACCTTCATTCAGCTGTTAATGAACAAAACATCTGTCAGCTCGTTCACGAGGAACAGGAAGCAGACCAACTGCATGTGTCAAACTGAGCAGTGACGTGAAACAGGAGCGTTTGAACAACAGTTAGCTTCTGCAGGCTGCAGCACGGACTCTGAATCAAACAGTGTCACTGATTCATTAAAATGATTCACTTTGAAATATGATCAGAAACGAAAGTTTACCGTAAAACTCCAAGCCCATACCAATTGAAGGCCCAGCGGTCCCTTTTACTCTTCTGGTGTTGCTGCACATTTAAAGGCAGCTCTCATTCAGAGGCCCCGATGCATTATGTGTCGTAATAGTTTGTGCATCAAATATAAGGAGAAAGAGCTGCATGACACAAAAAAAAAAAATTAACTCCAACATCTGTCCAAGAAAGACAGAATAAAGCTCTCGTGTGCAGGACATGAAGCAAGTTTACTCTGTCTTACAAAGTTAATTTATTTAAAGGTCACATGATGCAAAAATCCTCTTCACCATGTTCATCTAACACTAACATGTGTCTCTAGTCTGTCTACAAACCCCCAAATGATGAGAAAAGTCCATCCTCTCCGTCTTTTGCCTGCTCCACTTTTCAGAAAATGTGTGTTTTCCCTTCATGACATCACAAAGGGCAGTAACCCCTCCCCCAGGTGGGTAACACTCCCACAGCTAGGTGTTTGTTCTGCCCTCTGAGTCTGCCTTCTCACTGTAAACAATAGGACATGGAGCAAGAAAGCCAGAGCCACCCAAGCCCTTCCAGAGAGGGGGCGTGGTCAGACACAGCTCATTTACTTTTAAAGGTACAGACACAGAAACAGCCTGTTCTGAGCAGGGCTGAAATAGAGGGGTTTATAGGCACGATCAAATACAGGATCAGAGTGCATTTAGAACAAGAAACTTCACACACATGTTTTAAGGAGCTTTAAGACTTATTTACACTGGTTGAAGAGGAGGAGAATATGTGACCTTTAATGTCTTGTGAATAAAAGCCGGGTGCTTTAAAAATAAGTTTTACGGTAAATTTGTTTGAATACATTTCTATAGATTTCAGATCTTTAACTCATTGATCACACATTGGATATATTTATTTACACTTGTCATTAGTAATAAAATGTGTTACAGCTCGTTATTCTTTAGAAGACTTTTCATATGAACAGTCATTTACAGTATTTTCATCTTAAATCAGTTTGGGTTTAAAGTGCAATCAGCTGCTCTTTAAGTCGAAGCAGGAACAACATGAGACGTCTGGAGCTGCAGATTTGTTGGTGAAGAAGAAGCACAACCAGATCCAAAGAGATTGACTGTTTGATAAACCCCGCCCCTCCAACATGACCATCAGCTACACTCGGTCACTAGCTGCACAGCAGGCCGTCAAACTGAGGATTCCTCCGAAGGTGTTTGCATCGCGATCATCCCAAGATGGAGCTGTTTCTTAGAGTTTGCACATTTCTTTTAGTTTGGACTTTAAATAATGACGTTTAAATCAAAATTAAATAATGAAGTTTACATGATTAAAATGTTCCTCCTGTGCTCTTTAAAATAAAACATTGGAAACTTTGATGTTGGCAGACCCTGCAGAGGTCGGTACCCCCTCTGGTCCCCCCTCTAAGGCCCCCCCACTCAGAAAAGTCTGGATGATGGTGACCTATCAGATTCCCTACATTTATATGATTTGTAAATAAGGAACACAGCAGGTAACAGATACACTCCTGTGCAGCAACACATCTGAAACTCAAAGGGGGGCGGGGCTTAGCAAACAGTCACTACCTGAACATATTAGTATTCAAATACTTTTGTTGAATCCTCGTACACAGTAAGGGTCGGGATGCATTTTGCTCAGCAGCTTCAGTTAAACCATTTTTGTTCCTAAGTCACCTGAGTGACCTCACAGAGCGAAGCACACACACACACGCCGCTGCATCACATAAAGCAGGTCGCCATGTACAGGTGTTAAATGTTCCCGTGTTTCCACCTCATCATTCACACTCGTACTTCTCCTGTGATGTCATCAGCTTGCATAGCAGAAAACTGACATCTGTATCCATCGCTTTCACCGATATAACCCTAACCATCGTCCTCAGCAGGCTGCGGCGAGCTCTGACTGATCCTCCATCAGTCTTTAAGGAGTCACAGGTGAGTCATTGGGGCGGGCATTAGGTCCCAGCTCAGGTTTCATGTCCTCATCTGTCCTCAGGGTCTGCGTGTCGGAGGTCAGATCTCGATGTCCACCGGTCTGATCTCTCCGGTCTTGTTCTCCTTCACCCACAGCTCTCTGTCTTTGCTCGGGTCCACGCACTGCAGCAGCTGGTCCACCGGCTCCATCGTCTGGATGGAGAGAGAACAGCAATCAACAGGTAACACGGATTAAGACTGTACCATGACACTGTGGCTCCCTCTGCTGGTCAAAGCAGGGAATGTTGGGATTGATTTAATTTGATTTTTTAGAATAGAGAAGTGGTTTTGTGTCCTGGTGTAAAAGTGAAACCAAGTATGAAGTATCTGAAATCTGCATTCCTTCTATGTCCAGCAGGGGGCGTCTCACTAAGCAGCAAAAATCTGTCTGACGTCTCAGTGAACAAGTTAGTGGTCTCAATCTCTAGTTTGAAAGTTTCTTCAACACAACATGATGTTCATTTAGTAAATTATAGTCCCATTCATCCATTTATTATCTGTACTGCTTTTCTTTGGACTGTGGGAGGAAGCTGGAGTACCCGGAGAACTGGAAGAACATGCAAACTCCACATGGGGGGGGGGGGTGCTCCTGTCTGGGGATTCAAACCAGGAACCTCCTCACTGAGGCAACAGCGCTAACCACTGCAGCCCCAATTATGGTCTCATTTAGAGTCACAGAAACAAGAAAGAGTTTCCATGATTGTACTTAAAGACACTCTGAGGTGTCGGCTTTTAGTTTTATCAGGTGCATTTGTCTCATTTCTAGTGAAGATAACTTCTCATTGCATTTATGATAAGTCGTATTTATCTACAGCTCCAGATAAAAACATGATTTGAAGTTATTACAAGGAGAAAATTAGGCCTGAAAAACTTCATGAGGATATAAAAAAACGCAGAATGTTTGCTACTTCCTGTTTTCGTCTAGTCTGTGGTTGAAATGCAAAAATAACCGTAGATACAGTATTCATAATCAGCTGTCAGATTGTACATTCAGGTGGATGGCCTAGCGATAAGTCTGGCGCCCCCGTGTACAGAGGAGAAAGTCCGTCATCTCATCGTATTCCCTGCCCTCTCTCTCCTCCCTGTTTCCTCTCTCGGCCGTCCTGTCTCTTTAATAAAGACGATAATAATCCTGATGACAGTGACGGCCCCGCCCTCGGCCTCCTGTAACACTCACGCTCTGGTTGAACATGTCCGTCTCGTGCCTCAGCGTGGTGTACTGACACAGATGCTGCCGGATCATCTCCACCCGCTCCACCTCCAGACGCTCCAGCTCCTGACGAGCAGAAAACACACAAACTGTTAACACGAGACATGACGAGGTTCAAAGAGCTTCTCTCTCTGAAGAGTCGATGACGAGTCGGGAATAAAGGACGTCTGCAGTGTGAAAAAGTCTGACAGGAATTTAAATATAAAGACAAGAAAAAGATGAAACATTCAGCGTGATGGTGTTGTACCCAAACATTGATTAATCTCATGGTATTTTGTCCCTTCAGGCTCACCATAGATAGTGGTCCTCAGTGTCTCCCTGTAGTCTCAGTGATGTAAAAGAAAGACACTGCTGCATCTTTGAATGTCTCATTTCACTTTAACAAACTCTCAGACAGCTCAGCTGACGAGTCCAAAGTAATATCCACCTTATGACATCACACGTTGACCTTATGAC